>NC_090290.1:2665977-2830977 GCF_037392515.1 Haliotis asinina
CTAGTATAGCTGCTACAGCTTCAACCAACACCACTCCTAGAGTTGTTACAACACTACTCCTATAGCTGCTACAGCTTCAACCAACACCACCCCTACAGCTGTTACAACACTACTCCTATAGCTGCTACAGCTTCAACCAACACCACCCCTACAGCTGTTACAACACTACTCCTACAGCTGCTACAGCTTCAACCAACACCACCCCTACAGCTGTTACAACACTACTCCTATAGCTGCTACAGCTTCAACCAACACCACTCCTACAGCTGTTACAACACTACTCCTATAGCTGCTACAGCTTCAAACAACACCACTCCTACAGCTGTTACAACACTACTCCTACAGCTGCTACAGCTTCAACCAACACCACCCCTACAGCTGTTACAACACTACTCCTATAGCTGCTAGAGCTTCAACCAACACCACTCCTACAGCTGTTACAACACTACTCCTATAGCTGCTACAGCTTCAACCAACACCACTCCTACAGCTGTTACAACACTACTCCTATAGCTGCTACAGCTTCAACCAACACCACCCCTACAGCTGTTACAACACTACTCCTATAGCTGCTACAGCTTCAACCAACACTACTCCTAGAGCTGTTACAACACTACTCCTATAGCTGCTACAGCTTCAACCAACACCACCCCTACAGCTGTTACAACACTACTCCTATAGCTGCTACAGCTTCAACCAACACCACCCCTACAGCTGTTACAACACTACTCCTATAGCTGCTACAGCTTCAACCAACACCACTCCTACAGCTGTTACAACACTACTCCTATAGCTGCTACAGCTTCAACCAACACCACCCCTACAGCTGTTACAACACTACTCCTATAGCTGCTACAGCTTCAACCAACACCACCCCTACAGCTGTTACAACACTACTCCTATAGCTGCTACAGCTTCAACCAACACCACCCCTACAGCTGTTACAACACTACTCCTATAGCTGCTACAGCTTCAACCAACACCACTCCTACAGCTGTTACAACACTACTCCTATAGCTGCTACAGCTTCAACCAACACCACTCCTACAGCTGTTACAACACTACTCCTATAGCTGCTACACCTTCCACCAACACCACTCCTACAGCTGTTACAACACTACACCTACAGCTGCTGCACCTTCCACCAACACCACCCCTACAGCTGTTACAACACTACCCCTACAGCTGCTGCACCTTCCACCAACACCACCCCTACAGCTGTTACAACACTACCCCTACAGAGGCTGCGCCTTCCACCAACACCATCCCTACAGCTGTTACAACACTACTCCTATAGCTGCTACACCTTCCACTAACACCACTCCTAGAGCTGTTACAACACTACCCCTACAGAGGCTGCGCCTTCCACCAACACCACCCCTACAGCTGTTACAACTCTACTCCTATAGTTGCTACACCTTCCACAACACCACCCCTAGAGCTGTTACAACACTACTCCTATAGCTGCTACAGCTTCAACCAACACTACTCCTACAGCTGTTACAACACTACTCCTATAGCTGCTACAGCTTCAACCAACACCACTCCTAGAGCTGTTACAACACTACTCCTATAGCTGCTACAGCTTCAACCAACACCACTCCTAGAGTTGTTACAACACTACTCCTATAGCTGCTACAGCTTCAACCAACACCACTCCTAGAGCTGTTACGACACTACTCCTATAGCTGCTACACTTTATACAACACCACCCCTAGAGCTGCTACAACACTACTCCTATAGCTGCTACAGCTTCAACCAACACCACCCATAGAGCTGTTACAACACTACTCCTATAGCTGCTACACCTTCCACCAACACCACCCCTACAGCTGTTACAACACTACTCCTATAGCTGCTACAGCTTCAACCAACACCACCCCTAGAGCTGTTACAACACTACTCCTATAGCTGCTACAGCTTCAACCAACACCACCCCTACAGCTGTTACAACACTACTCCTATAGCTGCTACAGCTTCAACCAACACCACTCCTACAGCTGTTACAACACTACTCCTATAGCTGCTACAGCTTCAACCAACACCACCCCTACAGCTGTTACAACACTACTCCTATAGCTGCTACAGCTTCAACCAACACCACCCCTACAGCTGTTACAACACTACTCCTATAGCTGCTACAGCTTCAACCAACACCACCCCTAGAGCTGTTACAACACTACTCCTATAGCTGCTACAGCTTCAACCAACACCACCCCTACAGCTGTTACAACACTACTCCTATAGCTGCTAGAGCTTCAACCAACACCGCTCCTACAGCTGTTACAACACTACTCCTATAGCTGCTACAGCTTCAACCAACACCACCCCTACAGCTGTTACAACACTACTCCTATAGCTGCTACAGCTTCAACCTACACCACCCCTACAGCTGTTACAACACTACTCCTATAGCTGCTACAGCTTCAACCAACACCACCCCTACAGCTGTTACAACACTACTCCTATAGCTGCTACAGCTTCAACCAACACCACCCCTACAGCTGTTACAACACTACTCCTATAGCTGCTACAGCTTCAACCAACACCACTCCTACAGCTGTTACAACACTACTCCTATAGCTGCTACAGCTTCAACCAACACCACCCCTACAGTTGTTACAACACTACTCCTATAGCTGCTACAGCTTCAACCAACACCACTCCTAGAGCTGTTACAACACTACTAATATAGCTCCTACAGCTTCAACCAACACCACCCCTACAGCTGTTACAACACTACTCCTATAGCTGCTACAGCTTCAACCAACACCACCCCTAGAGCTGTTACAACACTACTCCTATAGCTGCTACAGCTTCAACCAACACCACCCCTAGAGCTGTTACAACACTACTCCTATAGCTGCTACAGCTTCAACCAACACCACTCCTACAGCTGTTACAACACTACTCCTATAGCTGCTACAGCTTCAACCAACACCACTCCTACAGCTGTTACAACACTACTCCTATAGCTGCTACAGCTTCAACCAACACCACCCCTACAGCTGTTACAACACTACTCCTATAGCTGCTACAGCTTCAACCAACACCACTCCTACAGCTGTTACAACACTACTCCTATAGCTGCTACAGCTTCAACCAACACCACCCCTACAGCTGTTACAACACTACTCCTATAGCTGCTACAGCTTCAACCAACACCACTCCTACAGCTGTTACAACACTACTCCTATAGCTGCTACAGCTTCAACCAACACCACTCCTACAGCTGTTACAACACCACCCCTACAGCTGTTACAACACTACTCCTATAGCTGCTACAGCTTCAACCAACACCACCCCTACAGCTGTTACAACACCACCCCTACAGCTGTTGCAACACTACTCCTATAGCTGCTACAGCTTCAACCAACACCGATCCTACAGATGTTGCAAATTCCAGGAGTGGTGTTGGAATATGAGGAGTATGCGATCGAACAACCTTCCATCCTCCTTAGTACCTATTGCATCACAAAGAAACACCTATCCCAGTGCAAGAATAATTACATGAATAAATTACCTTCCGACAAATCCAATGGCGTCTGCTCTGTCATCTGTAAATGATCACTTTGAAATTTTCAACAATTAATTAAATTATTGTGCTTCATAAATTTAAGTACATTGATTAATTTATAAGATCAATGAAATTCTCAGGATAAATGCCAGTGATGATATCGACTAGCATTTTAACACATTTCTTTGGGACAAACATCAAACATAGATCAAGCTCATTATCCGATTGTGAATACAGAACAAGGCCATTTGAAATCACAGATCGCGAAACGAACACGACAGTTTGAATCTAGAACATCACAATGGCATGGAAGCCAGCCAGAAACATTAAAATATTAATCTGATTTGAAACTCTCTCTGCACTTTGATTACACGTTCAGAAAAAAAATGACACTATAATTGACATAATCTCAGTGTTTAGTGACCCTCTATAGAGTTAATACGCAAATGTTTCTTCTTCTATTTTCTTAAATATATTTCTTTTGATATATCTTTCTGTGATCTGAAAATGTTTGCTAATTATTTGTTTGCCGGCTAGTACATATTTAAATAATTGTATGCAAATTGATTTTTGAGTACGCCCGAAATAATTTCATGATGGAAACTGAGGCCAGCTTGCTGAAGGCGTTTACCCATTGGTGATTTGGAGACGACGTCCGACTTTAGATAGAACGGTTTCGAAATCACAGGACTTACTTTACCTTTACCCTTGCACGATGGCGTGTAAACCATCCGAAATACCCTGTACATGTGTGTATGAATTCTGGCTAGTCTACCATATAGCCGATTGGTTGGTCAGTCGGGAGGTCTTGATATGTGCGTTAAGCTCATGGCACAGGCCTTGACGCCTTGGATCGTTGTCGACAACATCTTTCACTGGATTGTCTGGTCTATTTATTGACAGGCAGAAAAAAAATTGCTGGAACAGACACACAAGACCACAAAGAGAACGTGAACGAACGAGCGAAATAATTCCATCCTCAAGAGGAATGATAACATGAGGACTACAAGTGCTCAACTCGTCTTACTGCTAAAGTACAGTATAAATCGTCATTAAACAATCTCAGTCATTCTCCACATACTTCAGGCGGAATCCAAGTCGATCACATCTTCCTGTCACAGTGATGCTTTTCTCCCAGTGATTCGCTCTTCTTTGAAGCAGTTCCCAAACACAGCTAAATGCATTATCCTCTAACATGGGGCCAATCTGTATTGGAGCAAGAACGATGCCTAGTTTGAAGAAATTAAATTATCATTTAAGAGCCAGAGGGCAATTTAAGTCTAAAGGGTGGCGGTCAAGTGGGTTTAAGAAGCGGTCAATGTGTGATTGGACATGGCAGCATGTCCACTCAAGGTCTTTGTAGTGGTTATCAGATGCAGTGGTTGATTCTAACACCACAGGGCGACGTTTCTAACATCACAGTGGAAGATTCTAACACCACAGGGCGATGATTCTAACACCACAGGGCGATTATTCTAACATCACAGTGGAAGATTGTAACACCAAAGAGCAATGATTCTAACGCCACAGTTGAAGATTCTAACACCACAGAGCGATTATTCTAACGCCACAGTTGAAGATTCTAACACCACAGGGCGATGATTCGAACGCCATAGAGGAACAATTGTAAAGCCACAGGGTTACTATCACTACTATTACTACCACTACTACAACAACAACTACTACTAGTACTGCTACTACTACTACTGCTACTGCTGCTATTACCTTTACACCTGCTAACCAACAGCTATCGTATCGTGATTTAACTTCCACATCTATTACCAGCAATTGCTGAACAATAACCGTTGGTGTCACACTCTCCTCTTGGTACTGTAACATCAACAACTGGCACAGCATCTAATGTATGTTAATTTGCATACACTGTAAACCAATGCCCATTTACATGCAAGAGTGTCTCCAAGTCAGGAAAACTGTTATCCACATCCTCCCCAGGCATACTGGGAATACAAACGTCTTTCCTTATCAGCTTGGTGCAGTTGTCGTGAAGCTTCATCAATGACAGAAATTCATGTAAAGCCATCACACATTTAATAGCACTCACAGGAATTTAAATTTACGAGCAAAGGACCTCAATATTCCTCTGAAGTGATGGCAATTTTACCGCAATTAAATGCTAATTGTGTTTTGATTATAGACATTAGGGTATCTATATGTTACTGGTTCATGGGAGCTATGTGTGTCACATCCATGTCATACAGGGTAGTGTTCGGAGTCGAGACGACAATGGTAAGTGCAAACAGATCACGAGGAACTGTCGTAGTCGTACTAGTTTCTCTGTTGTAACACGAATTTTGGATAAAAATATATGTGTTTCTGTTTTGTAATGTTGTTACTTTCAAAATGCTACTCAGTTCGTAAGTGACGTATTAAGTCGTTGACTTGCTCGTTTGTTGCTGTTAGTTTTGTTATTTTCCCATCAATTTATTAGGCGGCCTGACTTCTTATATGTGGAAGATAATATATGGAATGACGCTGTTTAGCCGTTTCTTCATCACGGAGACACACAACCTTGAACAATACACCTCGCCATAACAATTTCGCATAGCTTAACCAGCACCAACACCTGTAGTTGTTCTTTCATACTTGGCTGATGCACTTCGTGAACGTGCACGTTGGCCCCAAGACACATCAATCTCCTTTATCAAAAGCTCTTCTCGTACGTAATGTCCAATATGAGACCATTCCAAAACAAAAGACCTAAAGACCTACCAATATGTCGAGAGCGAATCTGCGCCCAGCACTACAACTACGTTAACTATTCATTTCGTGGTACACGCTTCGGGTAGTCGTCGATCCGGCCCTTTTCAGTATGCAGAGTTGCATCCCTTAGACATACGTGGATTCGAAAACTCGGATCATGTTAAGCTGGATACGTGATGCTTCATAATATTCTTGTCTTCGCGTAATGTTTCAGAACCTACAACACTTGGCCCCAAGACTTAACCGATTTATTGTGATATATAATAAAATAAAATTCAATTTAAAGAAGTCGCACATTTAGATGCGACTTTTAGAAGGTAGAGCTAAATTGAGCTACCATTCAAATTCCCTGTCACTATAATATCTTTTCAGTGCCAACATTCTTCATGCTTTACGCAGTTAGACAGTGGGATTGTTATCCCCAACACTTGTGAATAGGAAACCCCCTATTTTCTGTCGGCTAGAATGTATCAAATGAATTGAGCACTAACTTTATTTGTGCCACGGCAAGCCAAATTATCCTCTTCAGAATTCATCACATATTTGCATGCATGCAACACAGGTATGCAATCAAATGCAACTTTAACAACGTTTCGATCGTACATTTTCTCTTTCATATGGTCTTCTAAAGAAATCATTCAGGATATTTGTCTTTGTTCGAGGTATAGCGACACGAGCATGAAACCTTCACCATGATCACCTTTTTGCGTGTGAGCGAGACAATTGTGAGCGTTCTTCGCGTTTTTTCTAAATTAGTAATCCACGGACGGGAACTACCTAATCAATACCCAATTGTGGAAACCCACTCGGTCCAGAGGAGGATAGCGACCGGTCGAGAGAACAGACATGGACATGACTGCTAGCTGTATGATTAACAAAGACGTTTCTGGTTCGGACCAAGTGTGGTTGTCTATCTGCGGTAATCAGTACTGACGTCTTCGTTCTTGAGAGCCTCTTTCAGAATGGTAGTACCACGTAAACGAAGACCATTTGATATTTCTGTAACAGAACGCCTCCTGGTGTTAACTTCCATTATCTTCCAGGGTTGTGTTTGCACCTTCAGCATCGGATTCCTGAACCCGTGACCTTATCACAATGAGTCGTTATGTCTAAATGTCCAACGTCTAGATCGTTTTCACTATTACTGTTTATTGAACGGCAGAGGAAACACACTGTAAAATATACAATTTATATTCGTAGTTTTACAACGCATACAAATCGAAGTGTGATTGTATCATAATTTCCAACTGTCATGCTGTAAAATGATAGCGTTTGGGTGTAAGGGGTGCTCAGAAGTAAAGACGTAGGTTTTGGAAGGTACAATTTGCCTAATCTGACCCAGGAATAACTGAGAGAAACTACAGACATATATGTTTAGCTCAACTTGACCCAAAACATACCTGCTAGAAATAGACGATATGAGAATAACCCCGTCATTTAAGATAAAACATCGGGATATCTACAAACAATATGCATAGTTAGTTTACACTTGAAGAATGTAAATGTTATGTGTAGGTCTACAGTGATGTGTGAGTGGTATATAATCGCGTCAACCAGCTAATCCAGTGATCACAACCATGAACATCGTTCTACGCAACTGGCATACGATGACATGTCAACCAAGCGATCCTGGCCATCCGATCCCGTTAGGCGCTTTGAGTTGCTGAAGACCAATTTCAACTCTGATCTCCACGGGTGCCACAGTAATGACTATGCCTTGACGTGTGTGACTCTATTAACAATTGGTTTGGTTTCGGTCCCGACAATCAATGCAGAATGCAGATTTACAACCCAGTCGTACAACAACTTATATTCATTGACTTGTTGGAATGTGTTTACTTGTTTGTTAAATGACATGAGACTGTTACATGCAATTCGATCACTCACATATTCACGTGTATGCCCACATCTTAAGCGACGTACTTAGATATGAACATGACGCCATGACACAACTTGCTGTCAGTTCCAACTGATCAGTCGTAATACTTGCAATAGCAGCAATGGTAGGGGAAGTTCTGATAGCAGTACAATACATTACTGGTATCAACAGCAGAAGAAAAAGAAGGAACAGTAGCAGTAGCAGCAGAAGCTGCAGTTGAAGCTGTAGTATCAGTTGTTGTTGATGATGATGATGATGATGATAACGACGACGACGAAGACAACAAAGGACTCAAGTTACGGCATCAGAAAGTGAAATGAAAGGCAAAACGATTGTTTACACACATCTTCTCGAAGCAAGCAATAAGTTGTAATTTGCCCGCGAGGTATATGATAGCCTACATAGTTATTAACTCCGATGTATCTGTACCTAGAATATAAAGCCCACGTACTATTCGTCGGTTCTAAAGCCAAATTCCCAAAAGAAAGCACACTTTTTAATAAACACTGCTATGATCACGATGCCCACAAAAGTTAACATCGTGAATGTACGATGCGCCAAAGAAATACATTGACCTACTGGATGTAGGTTTATTAACTGAAATGCTAGATGATAAAGATGCCCTTTTACTTTATTTTGATGTAAACTTCTAATCCCTGTCCTTGACGAAACAACATGGCAAATCATCATACTACTTGTCTTCCAACTATGTCTATTCTTTAAGGATGCTCTGATGTGTACTTTCTGATCTGCCATTGCCTTAAATTGTGTTACTGACTAACGTTATATTAATGTACTTTTCAAATATCTTTCGGAGAAAATAAAGACGTGTGAAGAGAATTCACGCGTCCAAGTGTATAATTATTGTTTTTAATGATATTTCCTGTCAGCATTCCTTGTGAATCTCCGTATTATTCAAAATATTATTTATCGACGGTACAACGATGTATCAAATTATGTGCATTATTAGAAAAGCATTTTATATCCACAAACACTCTTAACATTGAAAGGCGCATCTGTACCAAGTGATGAACGACTTTTCAAAGTTCCGCCTACGCATTTTTGTACGGAATCCCAAGTATCCTGTCACAAACGTTCTTTAAATCTGCAACATGGGAATTTTCCTGACACGTTCCAGGAAAAGAGCTGTCATTTAACACGAAACTAAAACTTTTTTAAACTTGAACTGTGTATGATTTTGTGCCCTCTGCAGAGACGTCTGAACGTCGTTATTACACTCCCATCACAGTTGGTGTTGGTATAACGACGTAATCAGTTCTGGGGAATTTAAAGTCTGCGTGATAAGATAATATAATAATTGTCATTTATACAGCGCCTGTATCCATGCATTTGCGCCTGCTAAAACCGCAAGACATTATTACCCTGGTTAACCCAAGATGATTGTGAGAGGCTAGAAGGCTAACAGTCATGAGACTTATCCCACCGGGTACCCGTTCACTGATGGGTGCACGGAGGCAATTCTGAACAAACTCATTTGCTTTAGGTGTCACGTGTGTTTTGTTGTGTGGGGGGGGGGGGGGGGGGGGTCAGGACTGAGTGAGTGAGTGAGTTAATATTAAACGTCATATCAGCAATAGCTCAGCCATATCGTGACGAGAACATTCTTGAAAAAAAAGAATTTATATATATGGTAAAAAACTGTCGACGAAGGACAGTAAAACAACTCGAGTATCACAAGAATTAAAACTAGCGTGACAAGTTAAAACTAATAACACGATTCAGACAATACAATATATAACAGGCTATAGATCACCAACAACTGAAGGTTGATCACCATACCAGAGGCCATGGGGACGCACAGCTGCGCCAGGACTGAAGTCCTTAGAGCTGTCTAGAGTTTAACTGCAAGACATGGTCACCCATCCAAGGATCTTCCGCCGCGAACATTGTTTATCTTTAACTATTTTGTGACCTGGGTCCAAACAACCACTTGTGGTATCGATTTTTGTGATAACATTTACAGCAAACCTGACAAGGACGTTCAGGGACTTGTAGCAGATATTCGCTATTTCTGAGTTGGTGGTCCTACGTCTGTGTCATGCTTACAATGTGAGTCCGTTTGCAGCAGAAGCTCGTTCTACAGTGCCATAACAGTTTTTTTAATATCGTCATGAGAAACAGATGAGCTGAAGTGTTTGAATGAGCATCTAGGGTGATCGTTGCAAATACACTCATGTCACAGACTGCGCATAGGAGTTTTAAACATGTCATAGGGAAGACAAATCTTTATAGATGATTAACTTTTTTATTTACCTTTTTCATGCATTTGAAAACGGTGAAGGAGCTGTACCCGAACGTCGCTATTGTCAATAAAGATTTTGATCATCCATAAAGTTTTTGTCAACTGTATACCACCAACTTCCACAAGACCACTCACGAAGAGTTGTTTATTGTACTAAATGATTAGGGGACGTCTTGAAAGATTAATCGTACTAACTGGTTAATATTACCGAGTGGTATATTTCATGCCCACAAAGTGATTCAGGTTGAAGTAATTCATGCTACATATTACTGATGTAGTTCCTGAAGACTTGTAGTGGTTAATCCTAGCTACATTGTCGTACGTCGACGAACAAGCAACTATGAAGCACTGTATGTTTGTTTGCATGTAGTTTAACGTCGAAATACCCCAGCAATAGATCAGACAATCCAGTGATCATTAGCATGAACATCGATCTAGTGGGATACGATGACTTGAGTCAAGCATGTCAGCGAACTTGTCCACCCGATAAGGGGATCCTTTCATGCAAGTCTTACTGAGACTTTGGTACATTGATAATCCGCAGAGGACATGAACTATTCAAAATTCAGCCCTCTGATGCTCTACGGAATGTTTACTTAATGTCCAGAGCAACATGGAACATATTTTATCGAATACAACAATCAACAAGAAGTTAAAAACTAAATAAAGCAAACCTCTGGATTGTTAAATAACCGACATTGTATGGAGGCATGGATATTTAGCAACACTGGTTTCCGTTTCAAAATGCCTTTGCTTTTCGTGTTTATGTTTTGCGCTTTGAAGTGTTCGCACAGCTTGCAAATGGCGTTGGAAATGACAAGTGTCAACCTTTTCGTGATTGAATGATTAGAGGGAGATAGAGAGAAAACACACCCTAAAATTCCGACTTCCACTTGCAGACTGGTCCGTTGAAAAGGTCGTCCTGACATGACTTAAATGAGATCTCCTCAGATCTTAATGTACCTGCAGCAAAAACTAACATCTGATTCAAATTAGAGTGGACTATATGAATTTTAGAACCAATCTCTATAATCGCCATCTTTGTCCACGTGTAAATTCGAATACCTCTGATGCGAGTTGGCGGGGACTGCATGATATACGTCGTATGTATCGCCTTAGGAACAGAAGGTTCTGAAGACTGGGGACGTAAATGTGCCTCTCAGTCAACCTCACACTTAGGAATGTGTTTTTGAGATCTCATGAAAGAAACTTTCACGAGCTATATCAACCGAAATAAAAAGGCTTCTGTTGAAAGAAAGACAAAGCATCTCAAAAACTCCTGGAGACATTATGTGAGTCTCCATAGCGTCATCGTTCGCTGTGTTGGGAATTTCAAGAAACGACTGAGACCTAATGAAAGAAGACGTCCATTAAAAGAATATAAAGCATCTAACTACCCAGCCTGAACATCAATGTGCTTAAACCCCTTCAGCAAGAAAAATTGAACATGTTGATTGCCTCACTCTTTGCGTTTGCAGTTCCTTGCAGTCATAGCGAGTCGTATCGCTGTACTTTCATTGTACTCTCGTCTTTTCCGTCACACTGGCTTCTTCATAGCATCACTTTATCTTCACACACAGATCCTTCCTTGTGTAAAGAGTGCATAACTGTTCAGGATTCAGCTTACGTAGGGCCGGGATGAAAACTAGCTCCAAGACGTCGTTAACAGGTATAAGCAAATCGTAAGCGTGTATGTATGTATGTATGTATGTATGTATGTATGTATGTATGTATGTATGTATGTATGTATGTATGTATGTATGTATGTATGTATGTATGTATGTATGTATGTATGTATGTATGTATGTATGTATGTATGTATGTATGTATTACTCTTGTGAATGAGTTTATATCATCTTATTGTAGAACGAATGTATATACTTTCGTGAGTAGTACTATTTACAGCATTGATCGGGATGCCACAACTCACCAATACGTATAATCTTATGTTATCTTTTCGTATAATGAACGTACCTACTTCCTGTGAACACTGTTGTCCACAATATAAACTCTGGCACCATGATTTACCAATATGTATAACCTTATATTGTTTATATGCAAGATGAGTGCATTACTTTTATGAATATTTCTTTTAAGCATCGATGGAGTACCACGTCTTATCAACATGATTAGCCCCATGCTATCGCACAGTAGAACGACTATTCCTGCTTTTTGTGGACACCAATGCCCACAGTATGGACTGTGGTGATACTATTTACAATGGGCATAGCCATTATATCATCTTTGTAAAATCATTGTAGAGTGAATGTACCGTACCTACTCTTGTGAATTAAAATTATGGAAAAAAACTATAGCAAAAGTTTGGTACCTTCCTGTTCTTCCGATTTACCTGGCCACTTTTCGTTTTTATTTATGTTGTGTTTGTCTTGTGTTAATATCCTCTAATAAAAATGTTATGCTTAAAAATGTCTCAAGTCGGTATTTATCATGCACTACAATGTAAACATGTCGCTGTAAATTCCTCGTAATGCCACAAATACAGAGACCGGTAAAAGAAATGGTTGGTCAAGATGTCACTCTATAGTCTTAGTAGTTGTCTAACCAGCAGTCCTCGCTACATTTTAGTGTAGCGATTACGGTTTGCGGCCGATTGTTGCAACATTCTTGCAATATCAAGATGGTCAACACCTGAAATCGTCATCATTCAATGTACCAAGGTAAAGAATCGAACCCGTCCTTCCGCGAGACGAAGAAACGCTAATGTCAAACTATTGTCCCCACGTGTACCTTTTCATTTCCAAACTCTCTGGCATCACTGAGTGAACTTACTTTTAAGCCGTTTTGGCAACAATCAGGCGATACCACGGCAGTAAACAACACTACTGGGCTTTACTAATTGTACTTAGGTAAAACCTACACCAATAGTCAAATACTTAGTCTCAGAATATATTTATTTTTTAGAGTAACAAATTAACCCTTACAAATTTGAAAGGAGCCTCAGGGATACCAGAGATTCAGAAATCTAGACTTGCTTTATTTAGTACCTTAGCATTGCAGAGAACGATTGGCTGTAGGGTACATAATGTTGTTGGGGGACTGTGAGACCCAACAGTACTTCTGTTCCAGGCACCGCACACTTCGACAGATGACATCGTTGTCATTTTTATCACCAAGAATATGATGTTTAGAATCTCCAAGAGGACAATGGCATCGTAAATATAATACGGTGACGCTGTCGTTGTTGTTGCAGTTGTCAAAAGCTCACGACGCATCTTCACTAAAATACGTTTGAGTGGAGATACCGACAGAGATGGATGGACCTGCCCGCCCGATGCAGTCCCTGGAGAAATCATATATGCTACAACAATATCAATCACAAAACATCAATATTTTTTTCAAAAACGGAGCTGTTTTATTAATTATGAACGAGAAACACAGTATGTGATTCTGGTCAGACATGAGATGGTATCTGCTGTAGCGCTCCAAGAGATTGTTCAGTGAATAATTTACGATGCATATGTCATTTGGATGATCCCAGAGTAGGAGATGCACTGGGTATTATTAATGGTCCGTCCCCGCTGCTCTCCCGAATAATGGGATTAATTTTTGAACTGATTCGTTGTGTCTCGCGGTAGGATTTATACAGCAACACTCGTGGGATAATCGGAGACCAATACCTCGGGCGCTAGAAGCTCCTAACACCAGTGCAGAGTGTATTTCTCTGAATTCAACTTTGAACTATTATGCATAAGTTTTCGTTTTTCTTTCTTTTTTTCCGGAAGATTCAAGTAAACCTCTTTCGCTAGTGCATTAAGTCTAAAATGCATTGCTGTTTAAGAAAATATACAAAATAATAGAAATTATGTTTAAGAAACGAGTAGTCTGTAAATAATTCATCATCAGGTTAGGTAAACTCGATTAAATGCACTTCAGAGCCATGAAAGCTGTGTTGTTAAAGCTGTGTTGTTTGATCATTGTGTCGATAGCCCGTCCCCACATAGGTAAATGTTTTCAGCTGAATTATCTTTCCAGAATGATATGATCACTGCATATACGGATATTTAGATTACTCCTATCATGTGCTTGCTTTGATGAAAAAGATGTTTATTAAGGGAAAAAAATAAATAACTCGATCTGGAACCAATTTATTGCGATTATATGTAATTCATAGCATACGTTATACATATATGAATAGACATAACATATATGAATAGACATACATGAATAAATACATACACGAAAAATCACATTCTGTAACAGTGCTTTATCCCAATTCATTTGATGAATTCAGCAATCTCTTCTTTCTACATGTAACGTTTTTATTTCAGTTCAGTATCATTCACGCCTGAAGGTTAGTGCCAACGCCGAACTTCTACTGGGTCTGAATTCGCGGAGTCCAACGCATGCGCAGTGGTATTATTAGTTGCATTATCAAGCGATAGATCACTAAGCCTATTGGTTTCAGTGAAATTAATTTCCTCTGAACAAGAACCTGTGTTGTAGCCTGCGAGCAGTAGGGTCGCCTCTTAATGTAATTAAGTAGCACAAGGAAGTCTCTCAGTTTCACCATTCCTTTGCAGTGTGTTGACACGCCTCAGGATATTTATGTAACAGTATTTGGAGTCACCTTGTATCCCCGATCCTGACCGACATGACTGGTGTGAGGAGAGATGTGAAACTCCGTCACATGTACTGTCTGAATATTCCCTTATATCCCTGCCAAGGTGTTGTTTTGGGTTTTTTTTGTTTTGTTTTGTTTTTGTTTTTGTGTTTTGTTTTGTTTTTTTTGCATTTTTTTTTTTGTTAATGATTTTTTTCTTTTGGTGTTATGGTCGTTTTACCAAACGCCTGGTCTTACAAAAAGTGCTTTGTTTGGATATATTCGTTCGACATTAGGAATTAACTGAGTTAGTAATATTCCAGCTATGTGGCAGCGGTCTGGAAGGAATCGTGTCTGGACTAAACAGTCCAGTCATCAACAACATGAGCATCGATCTGCGCAATTGGGAACCGATGACATGTGCCTGACCACCCACCCGATTACGACGAGCATAGTCGCCTGTTATGGCATACTTGGGTTGCTGAAGGCCTGCTCTACCCCGGGACCTTCACGGGTCTAGCAATGAAGGATATAATCTTCATTTCAGTGCTAAAGAATATTAAACTGCTACATTTGTAAACACGGCGTGTAAATGAATACAGACGAAACAGGTACAAGGTGTAGTTGCACTTACAGAGTGTCTCCAGCCTTGTGTTTCTCCATCAGCATGTCTCTCCAGCACCCGATGTCTCAAGCCTTCTGCCTACCCAGCACCATTTCTCTTCGATATCCCGTTTCTAAAGCCTTTTGTCGATCCAGCATCCTGCACTCGTCGCCAACCTTCTGTCTCCCCACCATCATGTATCTCCAGCAACCTGTCTCTCCAGTATCACGCATATCCGGTATTTTCTCTATATGTGTCTTCAGACTCTGTCCATTAAGCACTGTGTCTCTTCTGCAACATGTGACATCTGCATCACGTGTTTCCTACATCCTGTCTCGCCTGTTTCTATGTGTGTCTACAGCCTTCTGTCTATTAAACACTATGTCCCTCCTGGCTCATGTATCTCCGGCAGCCTGTCTACGGCATCCAGTATCTCCAGCAATCTCTGTCTCCAGAATCGTTTGTCTCCAACAACTTGTGTCTCCAGCATTCTGTCTCTTCTTCCCGGCATTAACTCTCCCAGATCATGTCTCCCCAGCATTGTACATACTTACATTGGCAGCCTTAAGCAGACAGCATCAGGTCTCTCATATACATCCAGATCACTAAATACATTTTCGAACATACTCTTTACGGCCGACGACTCCTGAGGCAGAAGAAGAAAAGAAATAAATCTATTAGGCCATTACGTATCTATATATTCGCATGTCTGATGAACGCAAGGCATGTGCCGTGTCAGAAATAGAGTCATTTTATTGATTTACGGGGATCGTTTTCGTTTTGACAGCTTGATTCTATTCTATCTAATCTAGTGTCGCAAAGACTCAGTTTAACCTATTTGTTTAATATCAGTAATAACACCTCGAGTCATTGTCGTCACTGGGTCAGTCTGCAACACGTTATTTCAGATTTTGTGTTTAAATAACGATATATTTTTAGTTGTGGCAAAAAAAATCGGATTGTATCGATCGGATTTAACATATTGAGGGACACAGGTAACACAGTGGTTAAACCGTCCGCTTGTTTCGCCGAAGACCAGGTTCGATTCATCTGGAGCCCTTTTCTGATATCCACCGGTGTGGTATTGCTGGAGCATAATTGAAAACAGTTTAAACCCACTCACTCATTCAAACTGAATGCATTAGTACATGGTTATTTGCCCCCTGTGTCCACCGTAGGTGAATAGTAGGCGTTACATGGAATTTGTTTGTATTTCTTTTTTTTTTTGCTTGTTTCTTTGTTTGTTTTCATGTATCTATAAACGTTTCGAGGAAAGCGTGTATTTCCTCGGGTGCACATTGATATTCCATATCATCAAGCACATTAGGAAGTTGAAAACCGTCTCGAATAAGCTTCTTGAGTTTCATCTGTTTACGATAGTTCTCGCATTAGTTTGAGGTGTTCCGTGAATTTGCAAATTTATGCAAAACAGTGGATTTCAGCTTTCAATGCGTTCCAGGCAGATGAGGCATTCGAGACCTATATTTAGTCAGACAGGCTATGCATGTGTTCACGAGCGAGACCTGTAAGTAGTCAAGTCTGGACGAGGCAGTCAGGTAAGTGACATCTTAAGCGCCGATTTACGAGGCATGGATTAGATGAGATGTGAGGAGCGAGTCTGACCAACCGATCCCGCCAGTCACCGCTCACCAGTCACCAGTCACAGGTTACTGAAGACGAACATTAACTTGGACCTTCCGGGTTCCCATGAGGAACCACTTACAGGTTATATCTTACAGATACATACACAGGAATAGTTGCATTAATTATAACCATAAGTCAGCGAACCCCTATTACGGCATTCGAACATCGTATCGCCAATCGTACATCGTAGCACCAACGCGTTCAGTCCGTGTAATCACCGGTTCGAAACCTGTCACTAAGGCATATCGCAACGCCACAATTCAGTCCGTGTAATCATCAGTTCCAAACTTGTTATTAAGGCACATCGTAACGCCAACCCGTTCAGTCCGGTTAATCGGTAGGACGGAACCTGTTATTCAGGCAAATCGTAGCGCCGTCCCAACCAGTCCATGTAATCATCAGTTCGGGACCGGTTTTTGAGGCAAATCGGAGTAAAGACGCGTTCAGTCCTTGTAATCTTTATTCAATACACATTCCGTAGGACGTTCGCTCTTAGGACATTCCTACAAGCCGTTTGGGAAATGAAAACAAAGTGTGCATTTCATTGTGCATGGCTACAGTGATTATAAATTCAAGTCATTCAAGAACCACCTTTCTGACATCAGCAACCTTTTACGTTAGCCTTAATATCACATTAAACATTTGCAGTTCGGCTCTGCAATTCTGATTAATAACTATTTCCTGGGAGGGTTGCCGGTGAGCCATGTTATGATTCTATTGAACGTCCACACAGCTTCTTTTGTTAACATTCACTCAGCTGACAACACGTGTGAAACAGAATGTGACTTTAATATAATAATGGCACTGGTTGTATCAGGGGGAATCACTTGCTATTTTATTATTGCATTAAGCTCTTAACAATGGTGCATGGGAAACAAAAGAAGTCATGGTCATGTGTACTGTCGCTGATTCCAACGCTCAACGATCTTTTGTGGGGCATGGCAATGTGGCAAAGAGAGCCGTTTGAGGATTGTCCACATCTAATGCACAAACAACTACACGACAAGGCTGACTTAGTTCCTAGAACTGCATGCAAGTGTCGAGTGACAAATCAAAACAAATCTCCCATCCTAAGGTCTCCTGGTTATAGCTCAAATATAAGGAGTACAGAATGGTCCTGAACAGCCTCACCTTGTCATCTCTCCGCAAGAGCCTATAAAGAGCGTCCAACTGGTAGTGGTAAGTGATTGCTGATGGATTATCACGATTCGCACTGAAATGATGCACTGTAGCTTTCACAGCCAACCCACAGTCCTTTTAAGGAGCACGAGGCCATTGTGCGATTGAACAAATACTTGCATTAAATCCATTATTCTCCTTGGCGGATTTGTGACCAATGTTTCCACAAAGTCAATGAAAGATTGGTGACTTGACACTGATTCCATTCTTTTTGACAGTCGAGAAACAGGTACTTTCGCAGTGTCATCTAAACAATCCATTACTTACACTGAAGCCATCCCAGTACGGTGAAGATCGATGGAAAGTCTGGCAAGAATCTAAAACTTCAGAAAGTAGTTCAGAATATGCATAAGTTCGTGTAGGACAATAAACGTCACATCAAGTGTGGACGAGATTGCAATTGAATTATAGAAATAAACATAAGAGAAGCGAAACTTGATCTGAATATTGTATAAAGCATGTTCCTATACAGTAGTTAAAGTTTAAAGTATCATGCAGTGAATTAATTCTTATGTTCCACAATCAGTAACTGATGATGTAACCGTGATGTTTCCAATCACGTGTGTATTTGGTCCCAAGTGATTGATACAGAGACGAAGTAACTATTTTAAACAGAGACATCGAAATTCTCATCACCTTGGAAAGTAGGACCAAGTAGGACCAGAAAGGAACTCACACCCTCGTTATGGACGAAACTAATCAAAAGTGCTCCAGACAAGCAGTTGTCATCTTTGAGTGGCACTTAGAAGTTAGTGTGATGAACAACGAGGAAAGTTCCCTGGATATACTGTTATGAGTGTGTATCATCTGTATATTTCTGTTATCAATTCAGTAATAATTATTATTGGGTCACAACGTTTAGTGTTTTGAATAATAGCTATGACGGGTCACATTTCGTTTTAATAGCTGGTCAACACTTTTAGCATTCTGGTTTTCCGGAATTTATCTGCTCCTCGTTTTAAATGTGTCTACTTCCGGGAGACTGATTCGAGGGCATTCTACAGTGTTGACGATGTTCGTTTGTGCTCGAACTTTCGGGAAATTACTTAGTAAATATATATAAAGGCTGGTTGCCGTGCAGAAGGTGACACTCACACTCACACTGACATTCATTCATATTTGTTGGAGTTACGACCAACACTTGGAATCCCGTCAACTCCTGAATCTACATTATCTGCTGTCGTACCGATCGCTGTGTTCACATTCTGATATAGCTGTTCTCTCTCACACCAAGACTTTGGTGAGTTTGTCATATTGTATTTTGTGACCCACTGACTAGATTTTGTCTCTCTTGACTTGTATCTGAAATCTGCATTGTTGTGTTGACTTGTGAAATTGACTTTGTATACCTTACTCTCATTGCATAATAACAGAATATTGAACGTTCATGACTTGTCTTTGTTCTGTTTAGCTGGTTCACAGGGGATTTCTTAAATTGTTGTCATGGTAAATTCTTAACCGTAACAAAATAACTTCTTTAATAGGAGGAGAGTTCACTGGATATACAACTTAACAGTAATGTGAATGACTTTTCGGTGCAGCTAATAACCCCTTTATCAAGCAATATATATTGGTGTTATCAATCACCTGCTTGATATCGGTGTTAGTAGCTACACCGAAACGTCGCTCATCTTAATATCAAAGGAGTTGTATATCCATTGAACTCTTCTCGTTGTTTAAACCAGTTTTCACTAATATGGAAACAACCAATACCTTTGGGGTATCATGCCAGATGATCAGACAGATGGATGTCTTCAGTTGGTTGTCCCAGGCAGTTACTTCATCAAGAGTCTAAAGAGCCTGTCATATAAATTCATTATACTGTCGGCAAAATGTAATAAAATCAAAATGTGGATAATGCAACTGAGCATTACTAGGAGTGAATATTTTGAAAATTAGCAGCAATAAAAATGAAAAGGTATTGTAATATCTGTAAATACATGTCCTAAATTAGGAGTGTTGGTTTTCATATATAGCAACCGATTCAGTTTTTTTATAAGGTTCACGTGTGACGCATATGAATCTAAGTGTCACGGGTGCTCCTGTGAACAGGACTTGTACTGTTCTAAATGCTTCTTTAAGATGGAACGATCATCAGCACTTAAATGTAATTGATGAAATGCGTCTTATACTGAATTTAGTAAATTCAATTGTTCATGATTACATCGACTGCAGATTCAAATGAGTGAAAAACAAAGTCACTTCGCAACTCACAGTACTGATCTCTTAAGGTGGATTTAAAATCATAAAAGAATTTATTCACTCTAAATTTCACCGGAGAGAGTGCTCTGCAGTTACGAGGGTACTGATGATAACAGTGATGATTACATGTTAACTAGCTCTTGAGTGTATTACATATCAACACATTTTACGTCGTAAATATTCATTCAGGTGCCATCACACGAGGAAACGGTTCACGGTTTTTATATGACATAGAAACTGGTTTTGCAATGGAAATTGTGGTCAACCTCGCCGTTTTGCTTTTCCATTGAGGAGTCGCCACTGGTACCTGAAAAGAAAACCTTTAGTTATCTTTCTCCTTGTTGCCGAATCCAACACCTTTGCGAAGAAGAAAATGAAGAAGAAGTTTATTCTCATAAATCACATGAAGTGACACAGAGAATTGAAAGAACGAACATATGATTTACAATATGTACAGTATGGTTTGTGCAATTGGTAATTTTGCACATGGTAGTCTCATTTGTACAGACATAAACCTTCCTTGATATATTTAACTAATTTCAAAGTGAGTGGTTTATAATATGATTTCATTATTGAGATGAATTTATCTAATTAAGGATTATTACAAAAGTACCTAGGCAGATATTTATTTCTTAGCGTTGCTACACATGAGCATGTTAGAAGGAAGTGGTATTCATCGCCCACTGCATCATTACATAGTGTGCATTTCCCGTCAGAAACAGCGATACTAGTCCATCTTCCAGTTTCTATAGGTAATCTGTGGTTAGCTGTTCCAAAGCGTGTATACCATGTTCTAAGATTTGGAGGCAGTTCCAGAAGATTGGGATTTAGATTAGGTACTTCTTTATAAAGAATGTAATATTTGCCTCTTGAGGAATCATTTGCTGTTGCATTCCATGACTGATAAAAATGAGAACCCGTTTAACATTAGTTTTTAAAACATTTGGAGAAACAATATACTGTGACATCCATACATGGTAAAAGCCAGTAACTAGTAAGACATTTTCTATTGCCGAAAGTAAGCTAAACGTATAATTAGGACAAGCTGGCTTCAGGGTATACATTGAGAGCAGAAGAGTCAGCCGTTTGAGTATTGTCCACATCTAACGCACAATAAAATCCAGGACAAGGCTGACGTATTGCCCAGACCTAGCTGCAATCAATGTTAATAAGTTTGTTTTTTTTCTGACAAGAGGATGAGTACGCAAATCAAAACAAGTTTCACATCTCGTGGTCCTCGCCTGGCTACAAGCTAAAATGATTAAAAAGAAACATCCAATGCAACGAAAACGGATGGGTTCTGAAATGTGCTACTTTCCCATACCTCAGCACGGACCAGTGAGGTTCTTGTAGCTGGAAACAAGTAGTGAATTACTCTGGAAAAATGCTTACGCTGAAAGGCTGCAGTGTACCTTTCAACACTAGCTCGACTTCAAAATCCCCGCCGTTCTTTCCTGTACCACAGGGTCATTGTCCACTTGGAGATGTAATTGTATCTAATCCATTATTCTCTTTGACGGATTCGAGGTCAATGATTCCACAATGAAAGTGTGAGAACACTGGTTCCATCGAGACATAACGTAACTGTAAAAGTCAGGAAGTAGAGACTTTTGTGGTTCTTTGTTCTGAGCAAACCACAACTACCCCTACATCAGTGCAGTTTGCATTTGACTCATTAGTCGCAGTAAACACCATTTGTCTATATTGAGTGGGAATTCGTGACAGGATTTACCACCTTTGAAGTTTTGTATAGAATATGAATTGATATCAAGGTGGATTTCTGTGTGGAAGGACAATCATGTGGCATGAATGTGTCTGCTGAGAAAGGTATGCGAGAATAATGCGTGTAGTCTGAATAACCCAAACAGTGTTGATCATGTGTTACTGACCTAATTGTAGAAGTTCAGCTGTATGGAAGATCACGGCAAACTCGCCATTTGACAGTTTAAATGCAAAGCCGTAAGTGCTTTCTTATTTAGCAACTCCCCGGGATAAGTCGGTTGAGGATATGGAAATATTTCATTTCAGGTAAGCGTTACTTATTCACCTTCCTGCGTTGGTATTTGAATAGAAAAGTGCCAATCCCTGAAACCTATTCTGCATTACTGCATTACAACTTTGATCCTAGTTTCCCTAAAGCAGTGAGATTGGTATGTTAAACGTCTTAAACAGTTTCGCATCATCTGTGTATTTTTGTACGTCATAGACCACCGTCAAAAAATCTAGAACCAGTCATGTGTGATGTTACGTTCTTGCGGTACTGTACTCTTGTGATTTTCCTATCTGAATATGTTTCAAAGACATGGGATTGAGAAAATGTCAGAACACCAGGATTTCCCTTGCAGTATTCTATACACTTGAGAACGAATCCTTGTACTAAGCTTGCAATAGGTCAAATATCCCAGAACTTACCATTATACCAAACCTTCTAAACCTGAACTAAATACACATATCATACACTGTGTAATTTAGGATACGACTACTGCTTTTTCCTTTGTGACTTAGATGGTGTAACGGTTGTTGTGTTTTTGTCAAATGTTTCAGGTGGAGGTGAATTACCTTTCAAATCTCCTAAGGGTTAGACGTTTGTCCTCACGTGTGTATATTCAGTATCAACACAATATCCGATGTTAATATTCATTTACGTATCAACGTTAAATTCGTTAGTGTCTTTAATGTGATAAAATGGTTGCCAGGAGTAATGTGTTCAACGTGCTGTTTTGTTATACTGAATTGGGATTCTACTACTGTTTCATAAAGGTTTCTTTGTATTGTGCTATGTCACTGATTACATTACTCAGCCATCATTTTCTAACCGTACATCAAAGCACAGATGTTGTCCGCCGTTTGAGGTTTGTCCACATACTATGCACACTAAAATCCATGACGAAGCAGACAGATTTTCCAGACCTGGTTTCAATCAATGTTAAACAGGATTTCAGTCAAGTAAAACGAGGACACAAATCAAAACAAGTCTCCAATCTTGTGATCCCCGTCTGTTTGCAAGCTAAAGAGATTTAAAAGATTGTTTTAATGTAAAAAATCCAGATGAGCCCCGAAATGTATTACATGCCAATGCCTAACCCAGGACATGCAAAACCTTTTAGGTAAGAAATTACTTTCAACAATAGCTCGACTTCAAAGTTCCTCATTTCTTTCTGTACTGTAAGGTCATTTTCCTCTCGGAACTGTAATTGTATTATTTCTATTATTCTCTTTGACGGATTCGAGACCAATGTAACCACAAGGAAGTGTAAGTACTTTATCGTACACCAGTTCCGGGTCAGCTCCTCTTGAGCACAATTCTGGTTGCATCGAAAGATAACGTCAGGAAATAGTGACTTTCATGAATTTGTGACCTTAAAGAGTCATTGAATGAATGTGGTCTGCTACCGACGGGTTTGGTCACAAAAACACCAGTTGTTTCCAGTGGGTGGAAATGTTTTGTTACAGATGGTATTACAGTGAACAGTGTTGATGGTATACTCCCGACCTTTTATAAGGAGGAATTTCTGGCAGAACATTGCATGACACTTTTAGTCACTTGCTGGAAGTGTTTTCTCCTTTTATCTCTTAAGTTTACACGGAGATGGTTCTGGATTCATTAGATAAAGCATGATAAATACTCGTCAATGTATGGTGGTACAAGAGAAGGAACACTTTAATCATTCATCGGTTCTAACCTATCGTTTAATCTCTGCTACCTATTTTCACTGAATATAGTTCAAGCATCTCAGGCACCTAAAAATTGCATGGTAGAGTTAATTGCCTATGCCATGATAGACACCAAAAGAGAGGCATAAGTGCATGTTTGTGCTTTTATCAGCACCCTACTTATCGTTTCATGATTTCAAATGGTATCATTGATGCTTAGTTAAAAACTAAATCTTGTCAGGCTTACCAGGGAAGTCTTCTTAATGTTTGATTGAAACCAATTCACTTATTTTCTATCCTTATGACACCGTGGGATTTTAGTTAAATGTCTAATTTGCGGAAGAACATTTGACATGTATGTTTGGTACGTGCTGGTCTGTTCTTTTAAAAATCTCAATAGATGTATATCATATTTTTTTTCATCTTTTTTACTACGTTTTTTTAGTGAAACTTTTACTATGTTCACACTTTTAATAGAAGAATACTAGGTTGCATTTAGTAAGAACTTGCTCTTGTCATATCATGATGTTTATTTTTTTTTATTATTTTTTTTCTCGTTTTTTTTTGTTTTTTGTTGTTTTTTTTGTTTTTGTTTTTTTTGTTTTTTTGGGGGGGGGTTGTTGTTGTTTGTTTGTTCTTTTACTTTTGTAACTAGCAGAGTTTTTCCAGCGTCCATGCTTATATGTTTTCACATTTACAGAATAATGCACCTTCCCAACTGCACCTATATGAGATAGTAAAACGAGACCAAGAGGGGACGAGCTGACGGTGACGATGTTCCAAGTTGAGCAAGACCTTCAGTTTCATCACATCACTCAGCAAAGTTTGAGCAAATGTATGATGTAATTACGGGTGGTGAAAATCCGTCCACATATTCACATATATGCTCATGCATTCATTTCTTTCAAAACTTAATATTAGCCATTTATTATGGTGAGGACCCGTTCAGTACACGTAATCGTCAGTCCATGGTCATTCGTTTCAGCTCGGAGATTCCTACAAGCCAAGCCGTAAACCAAATCAAAATAAGTCCATAAAAACAGATTCAACACACATCCACTTGGATTGTACCATCCACTAAAAGGCTTTCCGTATGTATGGCTACAGTGATTTAAAATTCAAGTAAGTCGAGAACCACCTTCCTGACATCAGCAAACTTTAACGTTGGACTTAATATCACGTTAAACACCTGCAGTTGAGCTCTGCAATTCTGATTAATAATGAAAACTTTTGTAATTCTTTACTATTTCCTGGGAGGGTTGCCGGT
This sequence comes from Haliotis asinina, assembly GCF_037392515.1. Taxonomy (NCBI): domain Eukaryota; kingdom Metazoa; phylum Mollusca; class Gastropoda; order Lepetellida; family Haliotidae; genus Haliotis; species Haliotis asinina. Next base: position 2,691,469 of record NC_090290.1, read on the forward strand.
GAGCCATGTTATGATTCTATTGAACGTCCACACAGCTTCTTTTGTTAACATTCACTCAGCTGACAGCACGTGTGAAACAGAATGTGACTTTAATATAATAATGGCACTGGTTGTATCAGGGGGAATCACTTGCTATTTTATTATTGCATTAAGCTCTTAACAATGGTGCATGGGAAACAAAGAAGTCATGGTCATGTGTACTGTCGCTGATTCCAACGCTCAGTGATCTTTTGTCGGGCATGGCACGGGGGCAAAGAGAGCCGTTTGAGGAATGTCCACATCTGATGCACAAACAACTCCCAGGCTGACTTAGTTCCTAGACCTGCATGCAAACACTTTTAACCCGGTTTCCAGTCCAGAGTGACGAGTGATTAATCAAAACAAACCTCCTATCCTAATACTTCCTGTCTGGAAGCTATAATGATTATGAAAGACATTTTTCAGTATGTTTAATCATCAATACTATGCCCTGGTTAATATCCTCTGAACTAGAAACACCTGTGAACACGTTACGTGGCTTTTATGTGTACAAAGAAATTGGTTTTGCCATGGATACTGTGCTCAGCCTCGATGATTTGCTACTGCATTGAAACTGGCACCACTGGTACATGAAAAGTGAAGCATGCGTTGCCTGGATCTCTCTGAACCAGTCTCTGAAGATCTCTCTTACTGATTTCAACACCAAAAGGACCTTTCCCAGCAATAGCCTCAGTTGTTTGAGGATTACCCAGTGTGCATCATCAAATCCCCGGCAAGGCTGACATATTTTCAAGACATAAACGAAATCAATGTCAACAGGCTTTCTTACCAGGTTGACGAGTCCACAGAACAAAACCAGTCTGTCATCACTTGGCCTTCGACTGGCTAGAAACTAAAGGAATGAAAAGAGCTTTCAAATATAAGGAATGCAGCAGAAGGGTCCTGTAAAGTCTCACTATGTCATCCCGCAACAAGGTGCCCGTTCAGATGGGTAGTAATACGTGATTGCTAATGGATAATGTTCGCACCATTCGCACTGAAATGATGCACTGTAGCTTTCACAGCCGACCCATGGTCCTTCCAACTACCACAAGGTCATTGTCCGATGGCACAAGTAACTGCATTACATCCATTATTCTCTTTGACGAATTTGAGTCTCCCTCTTGATGAGATCGCTCGACTCAAACGAATACAGCACAATGCAGCTCGTCTCGTGATGAAGAGACGGAAGCATGATCATGTAACTCCCTTACTGCAGCATCTGCATTGGCTGCCTATCGCATTTCGATGCACATACAAGATTTAAACACTTGTGTTTCGCCATTGTAATGGTTCACTGCCGCCATATCTGCCCAGAGAACTTTTTACATGCAAGGCTGTTCTTCCAGTGCGAAACTGTTAAAAGTCCCAAAATACAGCTTAACGTCAGCAGGACAGCGCTCCTTCAAATACAGTGTGCCCTCAGTCTGGAATGCTCTTCCAAATGCGCCAAAAGATCAGGAAGTACCAAACCAAGGGCACCGAGGACAATAGGGAGCCTGACGACAGTGTACTTGGGATGCAAGCGAGATATTTCAAAGGCGAGGTCCGCATATTTATCATGCTTTTTCCGGAATCTTGCCAATCACATTGCTGTCAAAAGGGACAGAAAATTAAGGGATATAAATAATTTCATTGGTTTTATCAAAAAGAACAAGATAACGTTTGTTGGCTGGAATTCGTCTCAGGCTGTATATTGGCCCATTCCAGAGAAGTTTAAAAGCATCATTTTCCAGGACACCCTGGACATGTTCAGGGTCGCATCATTATTATTATTATCATATTACGGCAAGAATCCATACCTTTGAACATTAGTTCAGAATATGCACAAGTTCGTCTGGAACGATAAATCTCACATTTGTGTTCCCCAAAATTAGTTTATGAGGCGTGGATTAGCTGGTCCAGACTCGACTTTTAGTAATAGTTCTGACATAGATGAAACAATTCATCATGGAAGCCTTGAACACATATACACTCATGTCGTATGTCACAAGAACATTCCGCAAACAGTTTTCTCCAACAAAATCTCATTGGTAAATACTTCATTGATCCTTTCAAGAATATGTGATGAATATTCATATTATTTCTTTTCATTGAGTCGAATTGTGTTTTGTCCAACTTCACATATTTCAGCACGTCGGAGTTATGTACTTCGGCACGTGGCACAGTTGTAATTTAAGACGTTAACTCCATAGAATGAATTGGGAATAAAAGCAATAAACTGAAGTATAACACAAGCGTGGAGGGGAATGAAATATAAAAATAAACATAAGAGAAACGAAACTTGATCTGAAGATTGCATAAAACATGTTCTATACAGTAGTTATGGTTTCAGATGTCACGCAGGGAATTTTCTCTTATGTTGCAGAAACTGTAAAAATGTTTCCTGTAAAAAGTAAAATGTTTGATCAACTCATTAAAGATTAAAATACCTTCAGTATGGACTTAAAAGCATTAGTCTGCAAGACAAGTCATCATATATCCTTGGAATTTAATAATTAAATTAGCAGCTTCATTGAAAATGGACAGTCCAGTATAAAGACACTCTCTGCACTTTCATTACTTTCATGCAAAACAAACTTGAAGATGCGCTTTCAGGTTGGTCTCAGTAAATAATGCCTATCATAAAATCAGCAAATGGATCTGTACTCAGGACTGTGAGCGTTATCGTATCTCATTTGCGGAGACAAATGATCAAAGTATCTTATCACAGACTGTCTTTCCAAGACTCCAACATAGTGGTAGTTGTCATTACATTACATGAATATTGTAGACTACTGGATAAACATAATTCAAGCAATCTCAGGTGAAAACCATTAACTCCAGCATGGTACTGTAACAACAAAAATCATGGTCATTTTGAATCTAAAATTTGAGCCAATGTGATGTGACAAGCGCATTCTGAAAACAGCGTGTTTTATGTCTTTGATAAAGAACACAATATAGCTCTTTTTAGAAAGTATTATGAATATATTTGTGTGAAAACGTGAGTCGAATCACATGGACGCACGACTAACCGCTTTGAGAAGGCAAAGTTGTATTTGTTTGAGTAGTATAACATATTTGAAGATGATTTCACAACAAGAGTTGACAAATTGAGATTCAACCTTATGTTCGATGATGTAACAGTGAACATAATTTGTTCCCCATGTTTCCAACCACGTGTGTATTTGGTCCCAAGAAATTGACAGAGCGACGAAGTAGCTACTTGAAACAGAGTCATAGAAATACTCGTCACTTTGGACGTAAGATCATCAACAAACAAAGAAACCTCACACCCTCGTTCTCATCCTCTCCTCTACCAGCACTGTTTCAAGTGATCTCCACACTTTTATGATGTGACAATGGAGACACGTCACTGTTGTACAGATAATGCATCCATTCCAGCGAGTAGTCAGTCACGTCCAGACTAATCGAGCCTGCTCCAGACAAAGGAGTTGTCTTCTGTGAGTGGCACTTAGAAGTTAGTGTGATGAACAACGAGCAGAGTTCACTGGACAAACAACTTCTGTGAGTGATCATGAGTGAGTGAGTTAATATTTAACGTCACATCTGCAGTATATCAGCCATATCGTGACGGGAACAAAACACTAAAATGGAATACATGTGTATTATAAAAACTAACAGAAATGTGAACATATTTTCGGCGCAGCTACCAACGCCTCGATTAAGAAATATATATTGGTGTTATCAATCACCTGCTTGTTAGTAGCTACACCGAAACGTCACTCGTGTTAATATCAAAGGATTTGTATATCCATAGAACTCTCCTCGCTGTTTAAACCAGTTGTCACTAATGAGGAAACAACCAAGAATCTAAGCAGTCATTGTGAGCTGTGCCCCAACACTGTGTATTCCAGCAAGAGAACCCATCATTGCCCGATTCAGTCATATTACTCACGACAGGAGCATTCATGTGTCAGTTCAGAGAGACACAATACACGTAGCATCCATTGTGCTCTGCTTTCCACGTGTGCATGTACCTGCATGGGTTTCTTTGCATAGCGCATATAGAGATCGTCAGAGACGGTGATTGTAATGTCTCAACGACGAAGGATGATTGCACATGGCAGGCCACAACACCTAACGTGTTACAGCACATGATGGTGATACATTAGGCTCTATTCCACAAATGGATAAGATGTATTCTTATATGTCCATAAATGTCTATGTTTTTATGTACAACTTTCTAGTATCCTTAGAGGGTTTCCAACTAGTCATATGGCTGTATGTAATTTTATTACCAAAGTTATTTATGTGAACTTTTTTGCGTGTCAATGTATGTGTACATATTGTTAATTATAACAGTTTGTCTAGGCAAATTGTGTTACTGGAGAACGAATTATCTCCCTTGGTGGTACAACCAACATGTATAACTATTGGATGACAAAACTACATTTGATGAATGCAAAACATTATGTAATGTGCAAATCTTAATAAGAATGTTATGTGTTGTTCAGGATTTACAGTTATATCAGTCATATTTTGCGAGGCAAAACTCTGAATAAACCACACATCACACCCACAGTGATTCATCTCCCTTACCTGGCGTCTAACCAGCTGTAACACTTAATTGTATTTGATACAATACGCCTTACCATCGAATTTAGGATCTATGTCAGTGAAATTTAATTGTTCATGACTACATTGACTACAAATTCAACTGAGTCTAAAATAAAGATGTGGCCACTTCGTCACTAAAAGCACTGATATTTTAATGTAGATTTTAAACCACATAACATTTTATTCATTCTAAATTTCACCCGGCAATGTACTCTGCAAATGACGATAACAGTGAGGACTACATGTTAACCAGTTCTTGAGTGTATTAAACATCAACACATTTTACGTCGTAAGTATTCACAAAGATGCCAACACGCGTGGAAGCGTTTTGGTGCTTTAATGTGACCAAGAAACTGGTTTTGCCATTGAGAATGTGGTCAACCTCGCCGTTTTGCTATTACGTTGAGCACTTAACACTGGTACCTGAAAAGCAAACCTTTAGTAGTCTTTAGTTGTCAGCCGTTTGAGTATAGTGTATCTATTGCACAATACAATCCAGGACATGACTGACGTATTTCCCAGATGTGGCTGCAATCAATGATAACAAGGTTTTCTGACAAGAGGATGAGTGCACAAATCAAAACAAGCCTCATATCTCGTGGTCCTCGTCTGGCTACAAGCTAAAATGATTAAAACGATATTTCAAATGCAATGAAAACGGATGGTTTCTGAATGTGTTTCTTTCCCATACCTCAGCACGGAATAATGAGGTTCTTGTAGCTGAAAACTAGAATGGAATTACGCCAGGAAAACGCTTACGCTGAAAGGCTGCAGCGTAGCTTCCAACACCAGCTCCACTTCAAAGTCTTTCTCTCCTGTACCAGAAGGTCATTGTCCGCTTGGAGAAGTAATTGCATCTAATCCATTATTCTCTTTGACAGATTCGAGGCCAATGATTCCACAATGAAAGTGTGAGTCCACAAGTTCCATGGCGGTCCTTGAAGAGCACAGCTCTGGTCCTATCGAGACATAACTTAGCTGTAAAAGTCAAGAAGTAGAGACTTTCATGGCTTCTGTTCAGAACAAACCACAACTACCCCTAAATCAATGTAGTCTGCATTTGACTGATTAGTCGCAGTAAACGCCATTTGTCTACAGTGGATGGGAATTCGTGAAAGAATTTAGCTCTTTTGTTGTTGTTTTTGCATAGAATATGAATTGATATCAGGGTAGTTTTATGTGAGAAAGGACATGTGGCATGAATGTGTTTGCTGCGAAAGGTATAACAGAATAATAAATGAGTAGACTCAATGACCCAAACAGTGTTGATGATGTGTTACTGACCTACTAAATTGTCGCAGTTCATTTGCTTAGAAGATCACTGCAAAGTCGCCATTTGACAGTTTAGGTGCAAAACTGTCAGTGCTTGCTTATTTAACAACCCCACTGGGACAAGTCGGTTCAGGATATGAAAATACACCCTCCCCCCTTAATTAGGTAAAAACGTTACTTGTTCACATTCCTGTGTTGATATTTGAATAGAAAAGCGCCAATCCCTGAAACCTATTTTTAGCATTACTGCATTACAACTTTGATGCTAGTTTCCTCCGAGAAGTGACAAAGGTATGTCAAACGTCTCAAACGATGGACTGTGTTTCACAGTTTTGCAATATCTGTGTATTTTTGTACGTCATAGATCACCACCAAAAATCTGGAGAACTAGTCATGTGTGATGTTACGTTCTCGCGGTACTGCACTGTTGTGATTTTCCTATTTGAATGTGTTTCAAAGACATGGGATTGAGAAAATGTCAGCACACCACGATTTCCCTTGCAGTATTCCATACACATGAGAAAGAACCCCTATATTAAGCTTGCAATAGGTCAAATAACCGAGGACTAACAATTCTATTCCAACCTTCTAAGCCTGAAGTAAATACACATATCATACATTGGATAACTTAGTGTACGATTACAGCTTTTGGTCTGTGTGACTTACATGGTGTGGAGGTTGTCGTGTTTATGTCAAATGTTTTAGAAGGAGGTGAATTGCCTCTGAAGCCCCCTCATGGTTACATACTGTCGTCTCGTGTGTATATTCAGTATCAACACAACTTCCTAAGTTCATATTCACTGAGTTAGCAACGTTAAATACGTTACGTGGTTTTTAATGTGAGAAAGGGGTTGCCAAGAGTAATGTGTTCAACGTCCTGTTTTCTCACTGCCTTGGGATTCTACTGCTGTGGCGTGAAGGTTCCGATGTACTCAGCCATCATTTTCTAAACATACGTCAAAGCATAGTAGTTGGCCGCCGTTTGGGGTTGGTCCATATCCTATTCACACTCAAATCCATGACAAGGCAGACGGATTTTCCAGACCTGGTTTCAATCAATGTTAACCAGGTTGTCAGAAGTAAAATGAGGGCACAAATCAAAACAGGTCCTCAATCTTGTGGTTCCCTTCTGGATACACGCTAAACTGGTTAAAAGATCGTTTAAACGTAGCAAAACCAGATGAGCCCCAAAGTGTTTTCCATCTCCATGCTTAACCCAGGACCTGCAATCGCTTTTATTTGGGGAACAGGTAAGAAATTACTTTCACCAATAGCTCGACTTCAAAGTCCTCTCGGGTTTTTCCTGTACCAGGTCATTTTCTGCTCGGAGCTGTAATTGTATTATCTCCATTATTCTCTTTGATGGATTCGAGAGCAATGTTTCCACAACGTAAATGGAAGAGTGATAGTGCCTTACCATACACCAGCTCCTTGTCAGCTCCTCTTGAGCTGGTTCTTTCGAAAGATACTGTAACTGTAAAAGTCGGGAATAAGGACTTTCATGAATTTGTGTCCTGAACAAGTCATTGAATCAATTTGGTCTGCATTTGACGGGTTGGTCACAAAATACCAGGTGTCTCCAGTGGGTGGAAATGTTTCTTTATTTGGATGGCGAATATTCCACTCTTGATGTTTCTTCAGAATGTCTCGTCTTGTATGTTTCTTTGAAGAACATATGTTACTTGGGAATTTGTTGAGAAATTTGGAAGATAAATGGAAGAACAGATCCTGTTACAGCGAACAGTGTTGATGGTATGTAACCGACATTTTAAATGGTGGAATCACACAAGTGCATGCTTGTGCTTTTGGTAGCATCCAACTCAAAGTTCCACGATTTTAAGTGGCATCATTAGTGGTCGATTGAAAACTGGATCTCTTCAGGCTTACCAGCAACGAAGAACAATGTTCTATGTGACACTGAAACTAATTTCCGTATTTCCTTACGGTTAGGATACCGTCGGAATGTAGTTGGATATTAGTTTGCTGAAGAACATTTCATATGTATGTTTGCTTCGTATACATGTCTGCAGTTTTTAAAACCACAATCGATGCTTTTTAATTTATTAGACAATGGATTTTAATGAAACATTTAGAAATGTATGTTCCTTTAATAGCTATGAACAAAATCCTTAAGAGGTTGTATTCAGTAAGTACTTTCAATGTTTCCGCTTCCCTGAAACCAAATGCACAAACTGGCAGCATCTACCGTTGTCATGCAAACGAATGTACATTCACTTGTCATGAATACAAAATCGTCTAATTATGTCATGATGGTTTTGGATTTTGGTTTTTGTTTTTTGACTCTCAGGAAATTGCATTGAGTTTACTTAAACTTAGGTGGTACATATTCATGACTATGTTCCACAGTCCTCAGATGTCATGGTCCTGATCTTGTCCTAAGATGAATCCTCCTTGTGATGACATAAATAATGCATAGCGGATGTTTTAATGATGTTAAAATTATAATGCCAATAAACGTATAAAATCTGCATTTGCGAACAGCAATATCCCCAACTTGACACAAAACTACCACTTTTACTCCTAACTGCCTCTGTACACTGCAGAATCAACATAAGTATACTACACTTCATTTCTTTTGTCATTTTGCTGAGCTGACCATGCGTTTGAACATCTTATGTGGTTTTGTTACCACATAGGAATTGTTTTTGCTATGGATTATATGCTCAGCCTTCCGTTTTGCTATTGCATCAAGCGACATCGGGTCCATGTCAGCCCTCCATGAGCACAACACCAATTCCATCGAGAGATCACGTAACTGTAAAAGTCGTGAAATAGGAACTTTCATGAATGTGTCTCCTGATCAAACTATCGCTCTCTATGAATCAGTGTAGTCAGCATTTATTGATAAACACCAGTTGTCTGTAGTGGGTGGAAATTTTATATTTCGTGATGGAGATTGGTGGCTATAGGGGCACGAATATACCATTTGAAGTTTGTGAAGAGTAAGAACCAATATGGTGTATACGTCTCTGACGGCATATGCCACGTATGTGGTGACTGGGAATCCTCTAGGAAAGAAATGTGAAAGATTGACGGAAGAGGTCAATTAACGGAACTGTGTCGACGGTACGTTACTGACCTATTAAAGGTCACATGCAACCAAAACATCAAACATAATTATCACTTATTCATGACAAATAATATACATTGCTGGTACTACCACTGACACCACTACTACAGATGTACTACTACTGACGCCACTACTGCAGCTGGTACTACCACTGACACCACTACTGCAGATGCACTACTACTGACGCCACTACTGTAGCTGGTGCTACCACTGACACCACTACTACAGATGTACTACTACTGACGCCACTACTGCAGCTGGTACTTCCACTGACGCCACTACTGCAGATGTACTACTACTGACTCCACTACTGCAGCTAGTACTACCACTGGCGTCACTACTACAGCTGCACTATTACTGACGCCACTACTGCAGCTGGTACAAGTAATGGCACCACTACTACAGATGTACTACTACTGACGCCACTACTGCAGCTGGTACTACCACTGACGCCACTACTGCAGATGTAGGCACCCGTGACGAGCCACCTCCTCGTGGTGGGTGCTGGGTAACGCCAAGAGCTCGCCGACACCCCCGTAGTGGACCCGGGGGGATATTTGGTCCACCAACCCGTTTGCCGTGGGTTGCGGCCCTGTGTCGGTGGAGGAGGGGATCCTGGTGGTTGAGGGCAATGGGAGCAAGACCAGTGTTCCTATTGCTCAACACACCACTTTGGCCCTGACTCCCTAGACGGGAGGTTGAATGGGCCCGGTTCAACCAATCGGCTGGTCACGCCAAGCCCTGAGCATTACTGTATGTAATGTTACACAAAATTTTGAGAATCGTAAGATGTATATTATTAGGTCTTGGCCGATTTTTGGATCTTCTGAATTTCAAATTTTACTAATTCATATTTTTGCCTAGAGTCGTATGCCCAGAAGGCGGTGGCTCATGGGCCAATCTGGTGGAATTATTAATGTTTTAATTCTTCTGCTGGAGTATGTCATCCGAGTATCCTTGGTGCTGTAAGCTGGAGGCCCGCTTACTTAGCATTGTCCTTGTGATACTCCGTGGTGGGTAGGGAGCTCGGATGATGAACCATTTAAACTAACCATGGCTTATGAGAACCCAACAAAAAAAACAAAAACGTCCACTTGATATTGACCCTGTTGATACTGACCATACACCGTCTGCATCGATTGAGTATTGGCCGCGTTTCATTGTTATTGAGACTCCTGACAAGACACCATTAAAGTTGAACCCCTTTGCTGTATCCAAGGGTATTCAAGGTATTGCAGGGGATGTGAAGAACATAAGACGCTTACGTTCAGGTGCCCTGTTAGTAGAGTGCGGAAAAAAGCAACAAACAAGTAATTTGCTGAACATCAAATCTTTCGTGGGTATTCCGGTCACGGTTTCTGCACACAAAACCTTGAATTGAAGCAAAGATATCGTTAGAGATCGAAACCGATTGTTTGATGATATGTCGGAACTTGATATAGGATCTGAAATGAAGGATCGAGGTGTACTCTACGTCAATCGCTTTTCAACTCGGAGAAACAGTGAAACCATTAAAACGAACACCTATCTGTTTACTTGTTCATGTCCTAATGCTCCCAAATCAGTGAAGGCAGGCTACTGTAACATTCCAGTTGATACCTACATCCCCAACCCGCTAAGGTGTTTTAAATGCCAGAAATATGGACACGGCGTAAATACTTGCACATTGTCTGTTGTGTGTGCTCACTGCAGTGAGAAGACACACACAACAGAAGATTGTGACAGTGATTATAAAAAATGTACCAATTGCTCAGGCGACCATTCGTCATTTTCTAAACAGTGTCCTATTTGGAAAGAGCAAATGGAGATCAATAAAATAAAATTTACATAAAATATCTCTTTTTCTGAGGCGAAAAAAACTGGTAAAGAGATCTGAACTTTCGGAGAGTTATGCTACAGTAACAAAAACCTAAAACAACATCAACCACAGGGTGCCAAACTACCTTGACTTGGGTCATTTGTGATTCTCCACAGCCTTTGTACATTGCTATATCATCACAGACTGAGGAATCACTTCCTAGTACATCAAAGTCTTCTTCTGATCACAAATCATCATCTCAGTCACACTCAAAGTCTCAATCGACAGCTGATAGTCAACACACTGTGAAAAGTAAACCGAAGCCAAAGCCTGATGCTTCGAAACAACAAAGTGGCAGAGCTCCTAAAGAGTCACAGAACAAAATTCAACTGTTTAATAAATACGGGTCTCTTGAAGACATGGACGTTTCTGAAAACGTCCATTCTAGGGCACATAGCTTGTCGCCCTCCAAAAGAGTGCGGGGTAGATCCCCAATAAATCCCCCTAAAAGATAGTTTATTCCAATAATATACAGTGGAGCTGCAGAGGATTGAGGACAAATTTACATGAATTACAGCTATTAGTCCAAGATTTCACACCTTCAGCGTTATGTCTCCAAGAGACATATTTAAAGCAAACAGATACATTTCACCTTCGTCATTTTAATGCATATCATTCCTTTTCACCTCCGGGTGATAGGGCCACTGGCGGATCATCCATTCTAGTCAAACAAAACGTTATTCAAAGCCCTGTTTCACTTAATACTAATATGCAGGCTGTTGCAGTGAGAATTACTTTACATGTAGCGTTTACACAATGCACTCTTTATATTTCACCGTCTTCGGCTTTTGCCAAAACTGATCTTCAAGCTCTATATGATCAGCTCCCGAAGCCCTGTATTATAATGGGAGATTTAAATGGGCACAACCCACTCTGGGGTAATGTAAATACAAACACTAGAGGTAAATTGTTGGAGGACTTTTGTTCTGACAATAACTTATGTATTTATAATGATGGTTCCAACACATATTTACACCCTGGTACAGGAACTTATTCTGCTCTCGACTTGTCATTGACAAATTCAGAACTATTAAATGAATTCGAATGGTCAGTCCACGATGACCTGTGTGGAAGTGACCATTTTCCTACTATATTAAAAGCTGTAACTCCATCTGATGTTCCTCCATCATCAAGACGGAATTTTAAAAAGGCTAACTGGACTTTATATGAAACACTGTGTGCTGAAAAACTTAAACCCGAACGTTTTTTTGACGTTCCTGGTGCTATTCAATGTTTTTCTGAGGAACTGAATTCCATAGCTGATGAGTGTATACCAAATTCCTCTGTAGTTCCAAACATAAGAAAACCATGGTTCAACGATGAGTGCAAACAAGCTAGGAAGGCAAGGAAAAAGGCAGAACATTATTTCCGTCGCCATCCTATGGTACATAATTCAAATACATTTAAAATTTTAAATGCTAAAGTACGGCGTACTTTTAAACAGAACAAACGCCAATCTTGGCAAAATTATGTATCCAAAATACATTCTCGGACACCCATGTCCAAGGTATGGAACATGGTCCAGAAAATCAAAGGTAAAGGTACTAAATCTACTGTCCATCATCTTAAACATGGAGATCAATTGCTTACTGATAAATCAGCTATTGCTAATAAACTAGGTGAAACCATTGCTAAACACTCTTCCTCTTCAAATTATGTACCAAAATTCCAGCAATATCAAAAACAAGAAGAAAAGAAAAATATTGATTTCAATTCTGATAATGGGGAAGATTATAATGAAACGTTTTCTATTCATGAACTCCATACTGCTCTTGATCAAGCTCATGACACTGCTACTGGAGCTGATAACATACATTATCAACTCCTGAAGCACTTACCGGAATCCTGCCTAGAAACTCTTCTCAATATTTTTGATGATATTTGGACATCGGATAACTTTCCTCCGTCATGGCGTGACGCCATAGTAGTACCAATACCTAAACCTGGACGTGATCATACTGATCCATCCAATTATCGTCCGATTTCGTTAACTAGCTGTGTTTGATGGACCATGGAACGCATGATAAATAATCGACTTGTTTGGTACTTGGAAACAAATAATCTTATCACAGATATACAGTGTGGTTTCCGCAAAAACAGAGGTAATGTCGATCACTTAGTGCGACTGGAATCATTTGTTAAAAACGCACTAATTAATAAACAACATGCTGTGTCCATCCTTTTTGATCTTGAAAAAGCATATGACACAACCTGGAAACATGGTATTTTGAGGGATTTACATGATTTTGGTTTGCGAGGTCGTTTGCCTCAATTTATTGCCAACTTTTTAAATGACAGACAGTTCCAGGTCCGTGTGGGTTCTACCTTGTCTGATCATTACAATCAGGATCAGGGTGTTCCACAAGGCAGTATTTTATCCGTCACTCTTTTTAGCATCAAGATCAACAGTTTATCAAAAGTTTTAAACGATTCAATTGATGGATCGCTTTTCGTGGATGATTTTAATATTTCTTGCCGAGGTAAAAATATGCATACTATTGAACGGCAACTGCAGTTGTGTTTAAAAAAAATAAATAAATGGTGTCTTGAAAACGGCTTCAAATTTTCGAAGTCCAAAACTAATTGTATACATTTTTGCAGAACATATAAGCCACATAAGGACCCAGAACTATCTCTAGATGGCACTCCCATCAAAGTTGTAAAGGAGGCCAAGTTCTTGGGATTAATTTTTGACTCACATTTAACGTTTCTACCACATATCAAATCCCTCAAAACTAAATGCCTGAAGGCACTTGACTTGATGAAAGTCGTTTCAAATTCTAAATGGGGAGGGGACCAAGCTACCCTCCTGCAACTTTATCGATCACTGATCCGGTCAAAACTTGATTATGGCTCCATTGTCTATGGTGGAGCCTGTAAAAGCAACCTGAAACTTTTAGATTCTGTTCACCATCAAGGTCTAAGACTTTGTCTTGGCTCCTTTCGAACTTCACCTGTTGACAGCCTGTACGTTGAGGCCGATGAGCCATCTCTTGAGCAGCGACGTATCAAATTAGCTTTACAGTATGAAACAAAATTATATTCCAGTGAGTCAAACCCTGCATATAACTGTGTTTTCAGTCCTCTGTGTGAGGACTTATACAATACGAAATCTTCGCTTGTACCGCCTCTTGGTTTAAGAATTAAACCATTTCTTGCTGCTGCCGGCATTGAGCTGGAAAATATAGCTCCTTCCCGTCTTCTTTCTTCTCCTCCTTGGCAGTTGGTTAGGCCCCAAGTGGACCTAACATTGACCACATTTAAAAAATCAGAAACTAATGAATTACATTATAAATTATAAACAAGAATATAATGAATTGAAACATAAATATAGCAGTTATAAATCCTTATTTACAGATGGGTCCAAGGACGGTGGCGCAGTAGCTTGTGCCTTTGTCATTGGATCCAGAACAATATCTTCTAGATTACCAGACAACAGTTCTATTTTTACAGCTGAGGCTAAAGCCATATTAACAGCTCTTAAATATATTCAAAGACGCCATAAACAAAAACAATATATAATCTATTCCGACTCTCTTTCTTGCCTTCAGGCGATTAAAAATCTTTCTTGTAAACATCCACTTTTAAATGAAATTATTGAATTATATAATGATCTTGCTACTGGCCAGTACGACATCGTCTTCTGTTGGTTACCCAGCCACGTTGGCATTTCCGGTAACGCAATGGCCGATCTTGCTGCTAAGGCAGCACTCAACAAATCTGTGACACCACTTCTTATTCCTTATTCTGAATACAAAACTAGCATTATAGCTTACACTCGTGATCTGATGCAGAAGAAGTGGGACACCCAAGTAGGTATAAATAAACTACATGAAATAAAACCCTACATTGGTTATACATACTTGGGTTGCCAGTCCAGATTTGAAGAAGTCATTTTGCGACGATGTCGTATTGGCCATACAAGATACACTCATGCATACCTTTTAAAAGGTGAGGATCCTCCGTTTTGTATCCCTTGTGATGTGAGAGTCACGGTCAAGCATATCCTGCTTGACTGTATTGAATTCTCCATCATAAGGGATAAGTATTTTTTCTGTAAACACTGTTAAGGGTCTTTTTAACACAGTCAGCGCTCATTTAATTATTGGTTTTTTAAAGGAAATTGATTTCTTGGTTGAATTTTGAGTTATATGTTCTCTATATAAATGCATTTTAATGATTGGTAGTTTAGGTTAGGAACTAGAATTGTTAGTGGCTGTACCCTCAAAGGGGGTTGAAGTATTGTAAAATTATTGTCCTCCTGAGAGGGTACGTAAGTCCACAAACATTCCATGTAAATTTAAATCTACCAGGTTTTTAATCGTAGTATTCTTGTTGTTTTAATTTTGGCTACCATATTGTACACTCGCCAGCAGCTGAGGGTATGGTGTAAATCCAACTAGGGTCCATGCAGGTAGCAAAGGTACTGTAAGTCCCCATGGTCCCTAGTTTGGTGATCTACCTTCTGTTGTTGGCGATCTATAGCCTGATTTTAAAGTGTATTGTCCTAATGGTGATGTTGTTTTTAACTTTCCATGCTAGTTTTAATTCCATTTGTGATATTCTAGTTGTATTACTGTCCTTCGTTGACAGGTTTTATAGTAGACATATAATTAATTTTGATATTAGATGTTCTCGTCACGATATGGCTGAGATATTGTCGATATGACGTTAAATTTTAACTCACTCACTCACTCACTGCAGATGTACTACTACTGACGCCACTACTGCAGCTGGTACTACCACTGACGCCACTACTGCAGATGTACTACTACTGACGCTACTACTGCAGCTGGTACAACTACTGACGCCACTACTGTCGCAGGTAGTACTACTGTCGCCACTACTACTGATGTGCTACTACTGACGCCACTACTACAGCTGCACTACCACTGACGCCACTACTGCAGCTGGTACTACTACTGTGGCCACTACTGCAGCTGTACTACTAATGTGGCCACTACTGCAGCTGGTACTACTAATGATCCCATTACTACAGATATACTACTACTGTCGCCACTACTGCAGTTCTACTACTAATAACGCCACTACCACACCTGCAGTACTGCTGACGTCACTACTGCAGCTGGTACTTTTACTGACGCCCCTTCTACAGCTGCACTACTAATGAGGCCACTACTACAGCTGGTATTACTGCTGACGCTTCTGCTACATATGTACTACTTATGACGCCACTACTACCTCTGCTACTATTAATGGTGCCACTACTACCTCTGCTCCTACTATTGACGCCACTACAACCTCTGCTACTAATGGCGCAACATCTGCCACTACTAATGACGCCATTCCTACCTCTGCTACTATTAATAATGCCACATCTGATACTTCTAATGACGCTACCACTACCTCAGCTACTATTAATGACTCCACTGCTACCTCTGCTACTACTAATGACGCCACTACTACCTCTGCTACTACTAATGACGCCATATCTGCTGCTACTATTAATGACCCCACTACTACCTCTTCTACTACTAATGGCGCTACTACTACCTCCGCTACTATCAATGGCGCCACTACTACCTCTGCTACTACTAATGACGCCATATCTGCTGCTACTATTAATGACCCCACTACTACCTCTTCTACTACTAATGGCGCTACTACTACCTCCGCTACTATCAATGGCGCCACTACTACCTCTGCTACTACTAATGACGCCACTGCTACCTCTGATCCTACTACGACAACTACTGAAGCCACTACTGCTGCTGATACTACTAATACAACTTAGAAGCGCATTTAGATCTGTCACATCACCAGCGCTGCGGTACGGCTCACTAATCTACATTTATACGCTTTCTTCACTGATGTTAGTTCCACGCGAATCTCAATTTCAAAGGAATACATTTTGTATCATGTATTCTGGCACCAAGCGTGATTGCCCCTTTAAGGGATTCAGCGTGGCTCTACCCACTACCGTACCCCCCACTCCATACTCATACCGATACCATGATTACGACGACGAGATGTATCAATAAAATATTATTCTTCTCAAATGTCCAAACTGATAATTATCTCCAATGGAAACCTCTGCATTAGAAATTATGGAGAATGATTGCGTTAGTCCTCCAGCGTGTTGCAGTGTGTCTAAAATAAGTATTATAATTACAATAGCTAGAACTAATGTGGCATATGACATTCCCTAATGTAATAACACCGGACATATTGTTCAAAGGGAGTTCAATCCACGCTTGCACCGAATTTGTAGTAGCGTCATTCGGCTGAACCTGGTTATTGGAAGGCGGGATAGGGTTTGATCGATCAACCGACCTTGTGCACGAGCGGCTGTATAGGATGCATGGACGTTGGGATTCGAACCCAGACGATCAATGTAAACAGAGCATTTTGGTTTCGTTTGTTTGTTTTTGTGGGGTTTTTGTTGTTCTTTTTTTTTTGTCAGCCAAGAGTCAGCCCAGTCAGCGAGTCTGACCACCTGATCCCGTTTGTCCCTTCTTTTGACAAGCACGTATACTCCGAGGCACAAATGGCAGAACTGAGGATGACCTTTTGGACCCTCACAAATCTAGTTTAGCCAGTTCGAATCCAGGCTCTCCCCGATGATAATTCCGTCCTTGTCAGCACCATATCTTTGCCAGTAGTCGGCGTCTGTTACGTCATCACTTCCGGCGCACGTGCATTTGTTAGCTGACACGCGGTGATATAACTGAAATTCTCCTCAAAGCAGTGGCAAGCGTTTCCAGTAGAGAATAACCTTTCTAAACCAGATGCTGTTTATGTAACTCACTATAGTCTCACGAAGTCAGTGTCAGTAAAAGTTTTTCTTGTATGTTTGGGCACAATGCACTACTAGCTTTTGTAATCGGAGTATCGGATACAGCAGTTGTATCAAAGGAATATGGACAGCGTTGACATCCGTGTCAATCATATTTACGTTAAAACTTCGGGATGAAACTGAAAACAAAAACACACAGCAATGTTCTAGTGTGTCCGTGCAACCATGCGTGCGTGCTTCACACATGTGGGGAATCGAACCCAAGCTTTCGGCAATGCTTTAACGCTTAAATCACCAGGCTAACACACCGTCCCTGTCCGTGGAACGAGCCAGTGAGTGGGAGAAGTATATACAACAGCGTTGCGAGACCACTTTTGACAAAAGCCTGTGTACAGCTTTATTTATTAAATAAATAAACCAAATAAAGTTTAACCAAAAAGATTTGTCTTGCTGAGATTGCCACATATATAGTCTACTCATGCAATATCCAGTAGAAGATTGCTTTCCATGGTATTTTCAACTAAGAGGTGGTATGCCACCGCTTTCGCTGCACAGAATCCCATATTTTCGTAAGTTGTTTTGACTGCCATTTTTCTCGAAATAACAATGGGTTGCCGTATACCTGTTTGGGCACCAAATGTCTAATCAGAAAATCTCGAAACGTTGGGCATTTTTGAGGGGGTAGCAGAAACTCATGGTGCCCTACAAATTTAAAGGATCCTATAAACACAATCGAGTGACCAGGAAGTTGGTTTGCGGTCATAGTGACCAGGAAGTTGGCGGGGCGAGCAAAAAGTGGTATACGCACTAGTTGAAAGAGATAATAGCCTGATAATAAATGACGCTTTGCAGCTGTGTTTCTCAAAGGTAGTCTGGTACCGCTATTGTATATAATACCGTGTGTGTTTTTGAATGAATATGAGTGACAGGAACGAGAGGGTATGGAAAAATGTGGTCGAAATTCGGAATGTCAAACGTATAACCAAGAAATATGAATGCTACTCTTGCACTGGTATTCACGGGATTGATTACCGTGTTGCTCCTCGGTGGACAGCTCCACTGTCAGTTATATATAATGGTTATTGTGTTCGCCTCCACGCTGCCACATCCTATGTCCTATCACGAACTGACATAAAACTGGATGAGTAACCCACGCACATATTTTCAAGGAAACAACTAAGGAATCGAAATATTGTTGAGGTATCATTAGCTCCAAACGCTACCGGGCATACTCTCACATGAGTATAATATGTGAAGCCAACTCCTAGTGTCCCCTGCCGTCATAGTGCTGGAATATTGCTATTAGCGGCGTAAAACAAAACTCACTCACTCATACCCTTGACATTCGTGATATGTAACTTTTTGTTGTCCAGTACATATAAAGGCGTATGCAATACATGATATTGTATTCACCCACATGTTTTACATACATTGCAAAAACATTGTTTTACTTGACGGCAGCCTCTTCTCGTCAGTTTCACCAGAATGTGAATACCGCCTAATTACTTAATGCTATGTACTTGAGCGTTATAGTGCCCCGTTTAACCTTTTGATCCTGTTATAACTGTGTGATTAGCTACGATACTTAATGCCATGCACATATTACTGTACACTCAGCGCGGTATGAGGGTACCGACCTTCCCAGCTTCTTGAAAGCCACATTTTTTTTGTAATAGTATGGCGTTGAGAACTACTACGCCTCGTGAAGGTCCGGGGTAGAACAAGCCTTCAGCAACCCATGCTTGCCATAACAAGTGACTATGCTTGACGTAAGAGGCGACTGACGGGATCGGGTGGTCAGGCTTTCTGACTTAGTTCATACATGTCATCAGTTCCCAATCGCGCAGATTGATGCATATGCTGGTTATCACTGGATTGTCTGGTCCAGACTCGGTTATTTACAGACCGCCGCCATATTGCTGGAATATTGCTGAATGCGGCGTAAAACTAAAATCACTCATTCAATCACTAAGTACGACAATATAGATATATTTCACATTTATATTATTATGTCTGGCCATGAGCGTTGGGTAAACCTGCTTTTATGATTACTGTTTATCCGTTTTCTTTCTTTGGTTTTGTGGTTTGTTGTGATACAAACATGTGCAATCAACGGGAGGAGACAAAAAACAATGTTTATCTCTTGTCATTACAGCAGTGTCTGTAATTCATGACTATGTTATCAATGTTGTGTTAGGCCTGCAGAATTCGACTGAGTGGACGTCCACAACCACATTCACAAGACACTAAAACCGTCCATTTCTCTGACAGTCGACTGGTAGCGCGGGGGATATAGTCTGATATACAGTACTAGTATCACAAAATCTAAATGCAAGAAACACGTCACAATTTAATTCTGGACTCACTCTCACAAGGAATTTCGCAAAATTAAACAGGCAGCTGTTATGTATATGTGCTAAGGATGAAAAAATGAAAAAAATTTTTTTCGAAAACTCAAAATTTAAACTCGTGACAAAATTTAAACAGTGGCCAATGGGTAGGCCCATGGGAAGGCCCATGGGCGAAAGTGTTTAATTTCATCCAGAATAAATGTTTTGGAGGTTGTAAATGAATGAAAAAATGTTAATAAGTATCATGACACAAATGTCAGCTTGTTGTGACTTGACTCTGCTAACTGACAGCGATTTTAAAAAATCACTAAAAAGGGATTGATTATATCTCTACTGAACTCAAGTAGATCTTCCCCATGTTCTGGCTTGAGGATATGCTATTTAGTTGATCTGACGCGTGTTGTTTTTTGTTTGCAAGCGATGTCTGGAGGACTAAGTGGTCAACCGGTATTCTGTCTCGGAAGGAAAAGTTAAAAAGTCAATTCTGTAAAATTGTTTTCTTCTCGTGTGTATTTATTAATTATTTAATGCAACATTTTATATTATTGTAATAGCGTAATTTAACGGATACTCTTAACACGTCACAATTTAATTCTGGACTCACAAAAGTCCAGAAACTCTCAGCACTGTGGCCACTCTCTCACAAGGGATTTCGCAAAACTAAACAGGCAGCTGTTATGTATATGTGCTAAGGATGAAAAAATGAAAAAAATTTTTTTCGAAAACTCAAAATTTAAACTCGCTCGCATGGGCACGCCCATGGGCGAACAGTGGTCAATGGGTAGGCCCATGGGCAGGCCCATGGGCGAAAGTGTTTAATTTCATCCAGAATAAATGTTTTGGAGGTTGTAAATGAATGAAAAAATGTTAATAAGTATCATGACACAAATGTCAGCTTGTTGTGACTTGACTCTGCTAACTGACAGCGATTTTAAAAAATCTCGCCCATGGGTGAAAAACATATTGGCCCATGGACGAGAATAATTAATTTCATTGAAACTACATGGTTTTTTTCCAGGCTTTGCAGTTTTTCAATAAATGAACGTGTATTTATTATTGTCTTGACACGAAATTAAGCTTAGTTTGACTTAATTCGGCTAATTTAAAGTGATTTTTCAAAAAGTCTCGCCCATGGGCGAAAACCATTTGGCCCATGGGTGAGAATATTTACTTTTACTCAAAATACACCTTTTCCCATGTTTTGGAGGTTGTGAATGGATGAAAGTATGTTCATAAGTATCATGTCACAAAATTCAACTCATTGTGAATTAATTCCGTTAATTTAGAGCTATTAGCAAAATCTCACCCATGGGCGAAAAACATTTTGGCCCATGGGCGAGAATATTTCCTTTTACCCCAAACACATCTTTTCCAATATTTGGAGGATGTAAATGAATGAAAGTACATTTATGAGTATCATGACAGAAATTTCAACTCATTTTGACTTAATTCCTCTAAATGAGAGCAATTTTGAAAACTCTCTTTCTCCCATGGGCGAGAATATTTGCCGTCACTCAAAATACATCTTTTCCTGTGGCTTGGAGGTGTAAATGAATGAGGATATATTTGTAAGTATCATGGCACAAAATCCAACTCATTATGACTTAATTCTGCTAATTGAGACCGATTTTCAAAAACATATCGCCCATGGGCGAAAAACATTGGGCCCATGTGCGAAAATATTTCCTTTTCACTCCAAATACATCTTTTCTAATGTTTTGGAGGATGTAAATGAATGAAAGTGCCATTATGAGTATCATGACACAAAATTCAACTGATTTTGACTTACTTTTGCGAGTTCAGGAAGATATTTAAAAATATGTCCGAATAATTACTTTTACTCAAAATACATCTTTTCCTGTGTTTTGGAGGTTGTAAATGAATGAGGATACATTTGTATGTATCATGGCACGAAATTCAACTCATTTTGACTTAATTCTGCTAATTTGTAACAAGTACAAGAATCTGGACTTCCACTTAAATTTTCATAGTTTATTTTATTGTCTTGGGGGTTGTAAATATATGAATGAAAGTGTGTTTATAAGTATCATGACCAAAAAAATGAAATCATTCCGGTCTTAATTCGACTAGTCTCGCTCGTGGACGAAAATATTTTCGTTTGCTTGTTTTCTTTATTTTGCAAACATGTGGTTTAAAAATAGATGAAATTCTAATGACAATTCAGTGTAATTTCGTGAGTTTAGTTTTATGTCGCACTCAGTAATATCCCAGCAATATGGCGGCGGTTTCTAGATAATCGAGTTTGGATCAGACAATCCAGTGATCAACAGCATGAGCAACTACCTGCACAATTGGGAACTGATGACATGTGTCAACCAAGTCAGCGAGCCTGACCACCCCATCCCGTTAGTCGCCTCTTACGACACGCATAGTCGCCTTTTATGGCAAGCATGGGCTGTTGAAGCTCTTTACTTCCAGCAACATATACAGTACACTTAGAATACTAAGCCTTGAGATTCTTTTGAATTTAGGTATTCAACCTATATCTATGAAGTTGAAGTTATTTGTGAAAGCCCTAATCAAGAGTGACCAAACTCCAGTGACTATGCTGGGACACATTAATAAACGGTGTTGTGAGATCTTTAAACTGTATTGAAATATGTCTTGCCAATTCCACTGACATTCGCCAAATGTACCTACCTAGCAGTTTTAAGTGTACCTACCCAGTTTAGCATGTTTCGTTTTAATAGTGTGGTCTCCATTTTAGTAATTCCCGTTTGCCAGTCCCGGCTTTTCTTCGTCCGAGGTTTTATGGGGTATTCTCCTATTTGTCAGACCAGAAATTATCTACAACAGGGGTAGGTCACTCGCTTGTTTTCTTTACCATTTGTACTAATTAGTATGCGCCTCCTCATGCTCCAATGCACACAGTGACCTGATTCGTCTCCATCGCAACTTAGGCTGCGTTTAACAGTACTTCAGCCAGTTTACTGTATCAGTCGAAATCTTACAATGAATGAATGAATGAATGAATGAATAGCAAGAAGTATCTGTGAATGAATGAAAGAAATGATAAAAGAAAGAAGTACATATGTGAATGAATGAGAAAGATATAATAAAAGAAAGAAGTACATATGTGAATGAATGAAAGAATAAATGATACACCATGGCCATCCATTCCAAAAGAACGCAAAACTATCGTTAGATCACATGTGTTAACATCAGCTTGTTATTGTCTTCCTGGTCAGACGTAACAATTGTCAGACAGGTTAAAACAACAAACTATCTGGTTGACTGCACAGCTGCCTGTTGACGTAGTATACCCACATCACCTACTTTTCCTGCGTAACCTTCATCTACATCACCACCCTTAATATATTGAGCAGAGAGCACAGAAGGCCCTATAGCTGTAACCACTGAACCGTGGCGTCTCTCTGCTCCCAAGTTCCCAAGTGGGGGTGTCCTTCTCTACCTCTTCCATTAATCTTAAAACATCTAACAAGCTCAACGCATGCATCTTTTTATTAAAATGTGATGTTATACATAATCATAAGAGTATTTTTATGTATTATTCAGTTGATAAATTATATATATGACACTCTGGACAGGTTTAGGGCATTTTGCGTTAATTTACCATTACCATTTTCATAATGCTTAAAAAAGACACTCATTAATCTATCACAGAGTTTTGTCATTCCTTCACTCCAACATGGTTGCTAAATCCCCTATGATCATAGTATATCGACTCTACCATACCCAATTCACCTAATCCTGAGAAATCAACCAGTCATGACATACCCACATCGCCTAATTAATTTTCCGTACCTATCGAGTTAAAAATACATGAAATGGGAGGACTCCTTGTTAACTAATGGGAGCGAGCCTTGTAGGGAGTACCCTCACTCTCACAAACCCACATATTGAGGAGAAGCGGCCGTGTTTGTCGGGGATTTTTCTAGCTTTGCTAAATAATTCGTACATAAACATGTAAAATATTTTGCTTTGATTCTGTAACTACTCACATTATGACATTGAGACCATTTTGATTTATCCAGTAAAATACGATTGAATAGTTTTGAGTTTGAATCTTGCCACTTTAGCGCTCTATCTTTTTAAATGATGCATGCATGTTAATATTTAGGTGGTTGTTAGTATTCCATCCATTTGTTTAAATTAATTGATTTATCTGTTTTTGCTTTGTTTGGTTTTTTTATTGCTAGTGGCCCAGCGAGTGAGTCTGCCTTGGTACCTGTAAATTTATTCTGACGTTTGACGAGCGGGAAGTAAACAAGAACATATATAATGAGCCCCTGCATCAATACGTATTA
Source organism: Haliotis asinina (assembly GCF_037392515.1). NCBI lineage: Eukaryota > Metazoa > Mollusca > Gastropoda > Lepetellida > Haliotidae > Haliotis > Haliotis asinina. The sequence goes on from NC_090290.1 coordinate 2,715,668, forward strand.
AAGTGTTTGAAACATTATTCTAGACCAGTATTTGTACACAACTGATGAAATGTACCTGAAAGATCAAGGTTCATAAGGACGTACAGGGCACATTTCTCCTACCCCATTTAAGAATGTCCATTTCTGATTGGTTCACGTGGCCTTGCGAGGGATAATAGATCATTAAGTTTTACCCCGCCACGTGGGAAAAGCCTGCATACACGGCAGTCAGTGAACTGTAAAGCAGTGGTTCGAATCGAGTACAGTTAGTACCATCTTAATATAATACATGGTTCCAGCTTGTTTTGATGCTCTATTTACATAAAGTGATATTTAAACATTCGTTATGGTAAATACTGTGTAGCAATGTGATGAAGAGTATGCGGGTTTTCTTCATCCAATTTCATCCACCGATGAGAATGGTGGTATCCTCTTTTGGTTCACACCCGGATTGTCGATTGTTTTATCAAATACACAACAGGACTGTCGAAAAGCAGTGGAGTGTGACAGTGCTCAACACTGTTCTAATGACACCCGGAGCGTCGACTGCCTTGGAGAACTTGTGCCCGAGAATAGCAGAAGACTCGTCTCTACGCTAATTAACGAACTAAAACACATACACAAAGACATCGGTGAAAGAATGAGCTGTGGAACCAATTCCTGAAAGATAGTCGTCGCACGAACAGTAGTCGAGAAAGTTGGCGTCATCGTGAATCGAGGGTCTGTGAGCATTGTAAACAGCATATTGTGACACAGTGGCCACAATAAAGAATAAAGAAGAACTTGACAGAAGGCTTCAGCGTCTCAACGAGCAGCTCCAAAGACAAGAGATTTCCGTAATGAGCTGTGCTCATCAGACCGTCTGCCTCGCTCATAGTGACCACATTACTGTACTTTATAACGTATTTGGTTTTCCTTCATGTCCGGAACAGTACCTCACCCATACAGCATATAATACAAAATATAAATGAAGCATGTGTCGTCATCCATATGAACTATCATATAATAACATATGCATACATATCATTACATAAAATACAACTATCATATAAGTAAACATGAAAAATAGAGTTATGGTTTCTTGTGTCTGACTAGCTCTTTGTAGAAACACTGAACATTTGTGAGAAGGTTTTTGACAAGTTAATTAGTTTCCTGTTAAAAAATTAAAAATCAAGCTTTGTGTTTTATGATAAAATCGTGGACGGATTCAACTATTTTCTGGTTTTCACAGTGAATAAGTTCTTTTCCGTTCACCGAAGTCATCATAAACCACTGTGAGAAAAGGTCGATCTTCAAGCAGTAAGGAAGACCATGATAGCGTATGGAGTACGTGTTTCTTGGTCATCTCCTCCGTTACCCCCTCCCCCGAATCCACACCCCACCAGGGCGTGTAGGACTTGTCTCGGTGGATAAAAAGGGACTCCTATAACCCCATATACCCCTAATAACAATGCTATAATTTGTCGTGTTTGTGTATCCGGTTTTGTGTATTCTGTAATATTGCATAGTACTGGTGAAGTGTTAATCAAAGTAATATTTTACTTGCTAAACGAACCACGTTCTTTGAGAATCAAAATATGTTTTAAGCACATTTCCAAAATTGAAATGCAGCATGCACACAATAACTAAATTGGAAGGAATATCGTGCCGGACAAGGTTTTCCAGAGCACATGCACATAAATGTCAATGTCTTTCAAACACTAATATGTGCAGGTCTTGCAAAAGGACAAAGCAGGTATGCTTGACAAAGTTCTTGCAAAGGAGGTTTATACACAACACCAAAACCAACTGGTCAGCTCGACGCCTTATAAAACAATCAATTCGAGATTTCCTTTGAATGTGAGATATTTGGCTGCGCGTCTTGCGCAATCAGTCTTTTTCATCCATATACATTCACGAACACCTGTTCATTTCAAAGCTGGTGTCCCCTAATGACCTAATGTGATCCATGGATGAATTTTGTATATGACAAGTAAAATACACTTGAAAGCGGCAGCTGTTTTACTCCAATAAACAAACCAGCGGACGAGACATGACTTTCGGTGGAAATTGTCGTAGGCGCTTTGCAGAAATTACGTAAGTGAACGCGGAAGAAACAGAAAGCGTCATCGTTCCGCTCTGTTTCCACTGTCTTTGCGAGTTATGCTGAGATACTCAACAAACTGAGATAAAAGTCAAAATGATGAAAAAGTGGAAATCAGTGTGTGGATTAGAACTTGAAAATCACTCATGAAGTCTTTGACAAAGTAATATCTGTTCAGGTCATGATCATTTGGAAAAAAACACGAAGGTTCTATGGATATACAACTTCTTATAAGGTAAGCAGCATTTCGGCGTAGCTGTTAAACTCGTTATCAAGAAAGGGATATCTTACAGGTAGTCCTGTCAGTTAAACCTTTGTTTTAGGTCGAGGTCAAAATCGTTTGGTGTAGTGACAACGTTGTTGTTTTATGGGATTAGACACGGATTTTCTATAAAAAAAAGTAAAATGTGTGTCCTCAGGAAACGAAATAAGACACGTGTACCAGAATGTAAGTGAATCGATGTTAGCGAGTTCAATCAGTGACTTCAGTTAATAAAATGGGCTTTCAGTTCATTCCTTCCATTAGTAATGAGTTATTTAGTTTCTTGATAAAATTGCTTGCAAGGTGAATGTTGAAAATGACAGTTTTCAGGATCATTTTAACAACTTCAGTTATGGCAAATGCGCTGCTATGCTATGTCCTACTTATTTTACGGGAAGATACCTTTGTGTAAACAGCTATATGTTCTTTTTGAGAACTGGTAAAAAGGGAGAATATATCTCGTGAAAATGAATTTTGAAAGACTGCAGATCAACAGTTCTAGTTGTCTCAACAACATAATTTCTAAAATACTTAGAGACCACAATCACGAAAGCCAAAGTAAATCTTTTCGAGTGTTTTGCTAATTTAAATTTGAAAATTTATTTAAAGAATAGAAAAGTAAACGCAAAGTCAATCTTGATTACATTACGTATTCCTCATAGCCCGATATAATGATTGCACATTAATAGTATGGATACGGTAGTCTATAGTTTAAACTAATCTCCTCAAGTAATCGGGACTGGATTGGCAAGCATAAACATACATATCAATGCCGCTCCATACCAATAATATAATTACATAACATACATGATAACAACACTTCATGTTTCGCTCGTCAAACGTCAGAATAAATTTACAGTTATCAAAGCAGACTAACAGGCCCACTAGCAGTAAAAAACAAAACAAAACAAAACAAAAACAAATAAATTAATAAATCCAAATGAATAGAAGGAATGCTAAAAACCACCAAAATATGCACGCCCCCTTTAAAAGGGCAGAGTGCAAAAGTGGCAAACCGGTAAAATATGCCAAGATTCAAACTCAAAACTATACAATCGTATTTTACTCGATAAATCAGAATGGTCTCAATGTCATAATGTGGGTAGTTACAGAATCGAAGCAAAATATTGTACATACATGTATCATGAAATAATAATTTATCAACTGAATAATGCATAAAAAAATACTCTTATGATATGTATAACATCACATTTGAGTAAAAAAATGCATGCGTTGAGCTTGTTAGATGTTTTAAAGATTAAAGGAAGAGGTAGAGAAGGACACCCCCACTTGGGAACTTGGGAGCAGAGAGACGCCACGGTTCAGTGGTTACAGCTATAGGGCCTTCTGTGCTCTCTGCTCAATATATTAAGGGTGGTGATGTAGATGAAGGTTACGCAGGAAAAGTAGGTGATGTGGGTATACTACGTCAACAGGCAGCTGTGCAGTCAACCAGATAGTTTGTTGTTTTAACCTGTCTGACAATTGTTACGTCTGACCAGGGAGACAATAACAAGCTGATGTTAACACATGTGATCTAACGATAGTTTTGCGTTCTTTAGCATGTTTTTATTCTTTCATTCATTCACATATGTACTTCTTTCTTTTATTATATCTTTCTCATTCATTCACATATGTACTTCTTTCTTTTATCATTTCTTTCATTCATTCACATATACTTCTTGCTCTTCATTCATTCATTCATTCATTCATTGTAAGATTTCGACTGATACAGTAAACTGGCTGAAGTACTGTTAAACGCAGCCTAAGTTGCGATGGAGACGAATCAGGTCACTGTGTGCATTGGAGCACGAGGAGGCGCATACTAATTAGTACAAATAGTAAAGAAAACAAGCGAGTGACCTACCCCTGTTGTAGATTATTTCTGGTCTGACAAATAGGAGAATACCCCATAAAACCTCGGACGAAAAAAAGCCGGGACTGGCAAACGGGAATTACTAAAAATGGAGACCACACTATTAAAACGAAACTTGCTAAACTGGGTAGGTACACTTAAAACTACTAGGTAGGTACATTTGGCGAATGTCAGTGGAATTGACAAGACATATTTCAATACAGTTTAAAGATCTCACAACACCGTTTATTAATGTGTCCCAGCATAGTCACTGGAGTTTGGTCACTCTTGATTAGGGCTTTCACAAATAACTTCAACTTCATAGATATAGGTTGAATTTTGTTATATTTATAGAATACCTAAATTCAAAAGAATCTCAAGGCTAGGTATTCTAAGTGTACTGTATATGTTGCTGGAAGTAAAGCTCTGTGTTCGGGACCCGTGAAGATCTGGAGTAGAAGAGGGCTTCAACAACCCATGCTTGCCATAAAAGGCGACTATGCTTGTCGTAAGAGGTGACTAACGGGATGGGGTGGTCAGACTCGCTGACTTTTGCTGACACATGTCATCAGTTCCCAATTGTGCAGGTAGATGCTCATGCTGTTGATCCCTGGATTGTCTGATCCAAACTCGATTATCTAGAAACCGCCGCCATATTGCTGGGATATTGCATAAAACTAAACTCACGAAATTACACTGAATTGTCATTAGAATTTCATCTATTTTTAAACCACATGTTTGCAAAATAAAGAAAACGAGCAAACGAAAATATTTCCGTCCATGAGCGAGATTAGTTCAATTAAGACCGGAATGATTTCATTTTTTTTGTCGTGATACTTATAAACACACTTTCATTTATAAATTTACAACCCCCAAGACAATAAAAAAAAACTATGAAAATTTAAATGGAAGTCCAGATTCTTGTACTTGTTACAAATTAGCAGAATTAAGTCAAAATGAGTTGAATTTTGTGCCATGATACTTACAAATATATCCTCATTCATTTACAACCTCCAAAACACAGGAAACGATGTATTTTGAGTAAAAGTAATTATTCGGACATATTTTTTAAAAATCTTCCTGAACTCGCAAAAGTAAGTCAAAATCAGTTGAATTTTGTGTCATGATACTCATAATGGCACTTTCATTCATTTACATCCTCCAAAACATTAGAAAAGATGTATTTGGAGTGAAAAGGAAATATTCTTGCTCATGGGCCCAATGTTTTTCGCCCATGGGCGATATGTTTTTTAAAATCGGTCTCAATTAGCAGAATTAAGTCATAATGAGTTGGATTTTGTGCCATGATACTTACAAATATATCCTCATTCATTTACACCTCCAAGCCACAGGAAAAGATGTATTTTGAGTGACGGCAAATATTCTCGCCCATGGGAGAAAGAGAGTTTTCAAAATTGCTCTCATTTAGAGGAATTAAGTCAAAATGAGTTGAAATTTCTGTCATGATACTCATAAATGTACTTTCATTCATTTACATCCTCCAAATATTGGAAAAGATGTGTTTGGGGTAAAAGGAAATATTCTCGCCCATGGGCCAAAATGTTTTTCGCCCATGGGTGAGATTTTGTTAAATAGCTCTAAATTAACGGAATTAATTCACAATGAGTTGAATTTTGTGACATGATACTTATGAACATACTTTCATCCGTTCACAACCTCCAAAACGTGGGAAAAGGTGTATTTTGAGTAAAAGTAAATATTCTCACCCATGGGCCAAATGGTTTTCGCCCATGGGCGAGACTTTTTGAAAAATCACTTTAAATTAGCCGAATTAAGTCAAACTAAGCTTAATTTCGTGTCAAGACAATAATAAATACACGTTCATTTATTGAAAAACTGCAAAGCCTGGAAAAAAACCATGTAGTTTCAATGAAATTAATTATTCTCGTCCATGGGCCAATATGTTTTTCACCCATGGGCGAGATTTTTTAAAATCGCTGTCAGTTAGCAGAGTCAAGTCACAACAAGCTGACATTTGTGTCATGATACTTATTAACATTTTTTCATTCATTTACAACCTCCAAAACATTTATTCTGGATGAAATTAAACACTTTCGCCCATGGGCCTACCCATTGACCACTGTTCGCCCATGGGCGTGCCCATGCGAGCGAGTTTAAATTTTGAGTTTTCGAAAAAATTTTTTTTCATTTTTTCATCCTTAGCACATATACATAACAGCTGCCTGTTTAGTTTTGCGAAATCCCTTGTGAGAGAGTGGCCACAGTGCTGAGAGTTTCTGGACTTTTGTGAGTCCAGAATTAAATTGTGACGTGTTAAGAGTATCCGTTAAATTACGCTATTACAATAATATAAAATGTTGCATTAAATAATTAATAAATACACACGAGAAGAAAACAATTTTACAGAATTGACTTTTTAACTTTTCCTTCCGAGACAGAATACCTGTTGACCACTTAGTCCTCCAGACATCGCTTGCAAACAAAAAACAACACGCGTCAGATCAACTAAATAGCATATCCTCAAGCCAGAACATGGGGAAGATCTACTTGAGTTCAGTAGAGATATAATCAATCCCTTTTGGGGTCCATTTTTGAAAGCACTAAATATTGTTGCTGTGTATCGAATTAAAATTGGTCATCTCAGTCATTGCCTGCTCGATTTCACAAATCCAATCCGCCGTGCGTAGGCACATCAACAAGATGATACAACCCAGTGTCGTTTTAATGCAATTTTCCTTTTCCTTACTTCTTCTTGACTGGACAGTGAAAGAGATGTTTGACATTTAAAGACGCCTGATCAATTCGAATACCTGCCGCGACCCAGTCTTAACACATCGACCGTAATTCGCAATAACTAGCCATAAAAGATTCACGCTCCCCCTTGAAACCACACAAATAAAGCTTCTTATCAGACCTCTCCGGTTTTTCCCTGTCTCCTGGCAAATTCTAACGATTGCGTTATTTCAAGAAAGCAAGGGCAGAGCTGGAGCTGGCCCCCGACTGTGACACTACAGTCAAGTGTTTTATATCATGGATCAGAAAATAGTGTCCATAGTTTCTGTGTTGAGTATAGCGTAATTGAATCTCTCTCAGTTATCAGTTATCAGTTATCAAGGTTACGGCCTTAAAGCCTCTGTAAAGCTGTCATGTTTTTTTCTGGTAGAAATGTGAACGACATTATTAAATCTGAAGCATCAGTAACAAAAATAATATCCGATGCATAGAAGAGAGAAAAGAAATCACTTGCACCATACGTTCCCCGATTGTTTTTAAGCGAATGAGTCATTGTTGCAAGTGTTCACCGGTGGATCAGGATACGCCCTCACCTTTTCGCGAACAAATCACGCTTTTGTTCTGATTAATAAACACGAGCCGATAACCTCGTCTAAATCACATAATGGATTCTCGAATTCAGTTGCGATTTGTTTTATTTTGACATGGTAGTGTCTTTCATCTGCATTTCCCAGTTTTGCAATTTGACTCAACTGCATCAGCCCCGGCGAACATCCTTACAGGTCCACACTGAAGGCTTTAAGCTAAACGGTATGTTGTGATTATGCGGATTTGACTGAAAAATATGATTCATGTTACGATTCTATAAAGTGCTTAATGGGTCATGCATAAAGAATCATTCTTTTTGTTTTTGACACATATTTGTGTGGAAGAAAATAATATTGATGATGGTAACCACAAGCGTGATGTTTGATAAACATGTGCAGAAACAGATGGCTTAAAACATCTAAAGTTTTCCAAGGAATGGTCCACAACTAGCTCCATCTATCGACATGACAATGCTGTCTGCAGAAACTCTGCAGCTGGAATGCTGCGGGGCCGCACATTCTTCGCCTTATGCATATATCGAGACAGTCAGGGATCTGATACGGTGCAGGAAGAGTCACGCAATGGACAACGCCATGTAGAGAGAGATACTATTTGTTGGAGTAGTCTTGCAAAGTATGTACATCACGTACATGGTGAACAAGATCACAGCTCAACATCACGTGTTGAGAGAACGTTGGGCTGCCCTCTGTAGAAAGCACCTTGGACGGTGAAAAGATCCTTGCACTGTACAACACATTGTGTTGAAAGGCATTTGAAAAAAACACCTTACATGTACCAGCACCTTGTTTCGAAAACACCGTTCAACACCATGTACAGAAGGCAACTTGCACGGTTCAACAAAACTATAGAAAACATGTTGCACGCTTCCATACAAAGTATAGAAAGCCTGTTGCACGGTTCAACACCAACCATAGAAAACACCTTACACTCACCAACATTTGGTATCGCCAGCACCTTGTACGCCTACACGTGAAGGTCCGAGGTAGAATAGGCCTTCAGTAACCCATGCTTGCCCTAAAAGGCAAGAGTCGACTAACGAGATCGGGTGGTTAGGCTCGCTGACTTGGTTGACACATGTCATCGGTTCCCAGTTGCGCAGATTGATGTTCATGGTGTTGATCACTAGATTGTCTGGTCCAGACTCGATTATTTACAGACCGCCGCCATACAGCTGGAACATTACTGCGTAAAACTAAACTCACTCACTCACCTTCCACGCCAAGATAGTGAAGTCCATTGCACAGCATCACGCACTGTAACCTCCTTAAACTGTTAAAATGTTAAAATCAACGTTTGCTACCATTACGAAACACCACCATGTTTAATGAAAAACGCCCTTGTTTGGTTCTACTCTATGTTTACCACAGATCAATTAACTGTATCTTGTTCGGGGTATGCCTCAGTGAATGGCCACGGTACACGTAAGATCAATATCATATTCCTTACTGACAATGTAATTTGAGACTATTTCAGTAATACAAAAGCGATTCATTCTGCTGTGCTTTGGAATCGTGTAAGCCGCATATTTTCCATCAGCAGTCACCATAAGTAACTGTCATATAGCTCATTTATATCTTAATACCATAACTGGTACAATCGGACGTCCTTTGCTCTGACTCCATGCTGTACATATGGTTTTGACAATCTGCGAAGTTCATTGATCGGAGGGAAATATTTATTCCATGTATTACTGGGTTGATGTCTTAAGTGGTTTGCATGTATGCTCAACACCGAAATGTCGGGTGTAGAAAGTGTATGTTGGATGGTGGATCATAGGACTGTCGGAATGTCCAGTTTAGTAATACCTCCTCAAGTATTCCTGAATGAAACAGGAACAGACTTCACCTCAGCCTTAAAACTCACACAAGAAATGCGTGAGTGAACGAGTTTAGTTTCACGCCGCACTCAGTCAGATAAGTAATGGGCAAGAACACGAAAACATAATAGCATGAACATATCGTTTACTATGTAGCATTTTCCCAAACAAACCATCTCGAAAGTTTTCCATGGGTCAGTTTACAAATGTAGCAAATATTTGCTTAGCGTTTCTAATCAACACAAAATGTCATTGCCATTATTGATGGGAAAGAAATATCTCTAAAATAAATTGTACATTTTTGTTAGATTATGGGTCATTACTTTTTTGCACATCTACCATCTGAAAAGAGAATAACCCTTTGTACTGCACCTAGTGTATCGACGAAGTAACACACTACCAAAACTCAACAAGTGTGGCTACCCCAAGTCAGGAAGGAAACACAAGTTGTTGACAAACCAAAAGGAAATATCGTTATTTTGGACTGTATCCATCTGATCCCGTAGCTGTACAAGGTTGATTTCGGCTGTTTCAACTGGCCAACTGGTAAAGGAATAGATGACTTTTCACAAGAGAGGAATGGTCTTGGAACTTTGAAAATGAAGAAACGGCAGTCTATATAATTAGGGAATTGTTTATGAAAGTGTGACTATAACGGTGACAGTAGTACCATTGCATGTATGTTTCCCTGAAGATACTAATCCATGATGTACATATAAATGTAAATAAATAACTGTTTTAACTTTTTTTAAAAAAACAAAGTGGCACTTTTGAAAAGAACTCAAGCAAGGAGACATAGAATTATCCAACAGTGTGTATAAATAGAGATTTTGTGAGTGTCTACTGTATACACTCGGGAACCAGTTAGAGCCACGAGGAATGAAGACGTTTAATTTCCCACTTTCTCCTTTATAGTGATGTGGAAAACTCAATCGACAGAACAGAACCTATGTCTTATTCCGGTTAAGCAAAGTATCTGAGAATGTACGTGTAATCTATTCCACTTGTTACAGATACTTCCTGGGAATATGCAAGTATCTCCATGGTTGTGTTAAGAATTATGGCTAACTACAGTAGGGTTCCGTACCTTATGCAAATAAGAAAACGTGACAACAAATTATGTTCTATGTTGTCACGATTGTGAACACCACACCTATCACCCAGGAGTTTAGTATAAAGTCAAAACCCCAGTAATATCATGATAGCAAGCCATTAGCTACAGTACTGTTTACAAGGGCACTGAAACGAAGTCAAATCAAGTGGGGTTTGTAACTAAAAATGAAATACCACGAGGAAGAAAGTAAACCTTCTATGTCAACCATCCTGCCAACCTATGTAGTATTAACTGTGTAGCTGTTGTGTTATAGACGTTATATGTTCTGCTTCTGACAAAAGGTAACAACCCTTATCAACCACCATACTGCGTTGCAGATTTCCCCGCCAGCTGCTTCCTGCAGCAATATACCAATCTGAAAAAAATATTGACAGGAAAAAAACATGTAATGACTATGACAAAAATAAACCTATCTTGACCTTTAAACATGTTTCTAAATTATGAGCCTGGAAATCGTGGAGTTCTATATCTCTTTCAAAGTAATGAAATTAGACCAAGTTTGATGTAAGATTCTCATGGAGCTTCACATACGCAGAGAACAGCAACGTTCAGTCAAAAGGGTTCTACTTGAAATCAAAATCCGCATTGTGTCTTATACCGTACTATTTCCAGTAAAATATTACTCTTGAGGGAAAACGTATCGGTATAATGCATTCACGTTCATTCCAAGCTTCTTAAATTTGCCACACATTTTGCAAACCTGTAAAAGTATTGATTTATATTGTGTGTCTGAATTCTTATTGTATAGAGTTTGTCTTTGTACGAACATTGCCTAATTTTATGATGTATACGAAGGATTTGGGGACATGTCTCTGAAAGCAATAATCAGACACTTCTAATAGTGAAAAATTACATGGCTTGGTGAGGCGGTTATTGTGGCTAAAATATTTGGGCAATCTGAGAGACCATCTACACACATTTTGGAATCAGGGAATGCTACATCGCGTGGACATTACAGGAAATGAAACTGCTCATTTGCACCTCCTGTAGGACCAAGTGGAGGGGAATCTGTGGACTGATAAGTTTATTTGGTTTTTTTTTTTAGTTCGGGTTAAATCACCTTGTTTGGTTTTTTCATGGATCTTTTTGCAAAACTGGACTGAGGTCAAGAGATTCGTCATCATCCCAGTAGTATGTGTATGTGAGTGAGTGAGTTTATTTTTACGTCGAATTCAAAATATTCCAGCGATATGGCCTCGGTCTGTTATGGCCAGACAATCCAGTGATCAATAACACGAGCATCAATCTGCGCAAATGAGGACCGATTACATATGTCAACCCAGTCAGCGAGCCCGTCCACCCGATTTGCTTAGTCATATGGCATGGACTGCTGAAGGCAAAGATCCTCACCTGGACCTTTACGGGTAGTATATTTATGTGTGTTTCATAACTGAACCCAAATATAAAGGAAAACAAATGCAATTTCCCAACGTTTTCCTTCACTTATACGCATCGGAATCTCTGTTTCTCTCAGAAATTCCAAATTATCTGACTGAATTGTCTGCGTTGTTCACAAACCGACATTGCAGTGTAGAGAATACTCCTACACGGCGCCAGACATAATACCATGTGTCACGGGATGAGACCACACAGTGATGGTTTAAAGAAAGTATCTGAACAGAGGTATTCTATTGAGGATCTTAGTTTCATACAGTTTTCACAAAGTGGACTTTCTTCACCGTCTTTTCAGTCAGAGTAGATTAAGTATGTGTGAAAAGGGGAAACACGTAGTAAAAGCTACATGTTTATTTGAAACCCGCAACAGTATGAATATGAATGTGAGTTTTATTAAAAATGTTCACATAAGGCGTTGTATGCAATTGCTGTAATAAACATCAGCATATACGTTTCTTACATAAATAACAAAGATCTTTATGTGTAGAACTGAAATATTAAATGACGCTTTGTCCTCTTAAAAATGTATCGCATCACTACTACGTAGGGAGACGCAAAGGCTGTTATCATACTTGAATAAATATTTCATAGGGAGAGAAGAAGCATTTCAATTAAATATTTGATTTTGTTCTTTTATCTTAAGATACCCCTTGATGAAAACAGTGAACATACCTCTTTAGAGTTGGGCCTTTCAAGAAGTTGCTAGCAAATTAAAATAAACACTACCTGCACATATCCGTCAGGGAAAGTATCACATCAGGACTCATATGTGTGTCTGCCGAGTGTTCTTGTCGGGAATATAATTGCTGTCTTCAATACCGTAGCATATCTTCAGACTTGATGGGACGTGTGAGTAACCTGTGAACAAACTGAACGTAGATTTGTATAAATAATGTAAAATAAATTCTGTATTGCCTCTATGTTTCTAGTTATTGGTAAGCACGACCTTCTCCACAAAGGTTAACGAAAACAGAGTGCATTGTACAAATTTAGCTATAGGAAATATATTTTACAGGAATTCTCTCAAGTCCAGATGAGTATGTAGTATTCACACACACACACACACACACACACACACACTCACACACAGAGAGAGAGAGAGAGACAGACAGAGACACACAGGGAGAGAGACAGAGTGAGAGCGAGACACACACGCACACACACACACACAAACAGACACACACACACACACGCGCGCGCGCACACACAAATACATCAAGGTGCCTGTTGAGTGAGGAGAAAATTCGACTAGGTCACCTTAGTATACCTAATTCATGGTAATAAAGTGGATAGACAAAACAAACAATACGAAATGTGACAACGAAAAGAAACATACGACCTATTTCCTACAACGAGAAGGCAGACAACTCATACTTGAGACATAGTTGCGGAAACATCACTTCCCACAACATAGCTCAGGCGGGTGACTTTCTCTTACATATCATGGTAACACCATGTGTCACGGCAGGTGTGCATCAGTGAGTTCTTATCAATTCATTTACTCATGACACAATCTGTCCAGAGTCTTGGCGTGTTCACAACGGCAATCGTTTATGCCCCGGGTCGCAGCGATGATGGTCTATTACGACGTTAATATTCCATGACACCTGGGAAGCTGGTATGTTAAGTGGACGATACAGAACGCCTTAGTACAACGGAGGCCGCGTCCCTACGCAGCTAGGTCTTATACATAGCTTGGAATCGATACGTACAACATTTTTCCAAACATGCAAATGGTCGTATTTCCGGCAGTGTGTGGACGCATGGCGGTGCTAACATTGTTGGGCCTGTGTATGAACCTGTAGTTTCACTCGGCACTATTCGTCTGTGATCGTTATTGATCCACAACACGTGTTCTAGCAGGTCCCATTGTAATATGGGTCACAGATACCCTTGGAGGAAGGGTTTTCATCAAGAACTCGGGTATTCGCTAGTGTAGTCCTCTTGAGTTTCATCATTTGATGACTTTTATCTTTTCAAACTCTATTGAATACCGATGAATTGTTAGTAACATATTATAGTTTAGACAGGAATCAGGGTCAGTGGGTTCCAACGTTATTCCAAGTTCGATATTAAGCAATTAAAAACATACAGTGCTGCAGTGATTTAGCACTAAGTCTTATAATCAAATGCGCCATCATGACCGCACATCACGTTCGTCGGACAAGTTCAGAATAGGGCCCTCAAGACGTCTGAGACTGCTGACTTCACTTATGTGACAAAGCACCATTGCTATGTATAACTCAGTTGTTTGCACACAGTACATCACGGCTGTGGATTTGCGAGATGACATTGCCATTCTCAAAGAGCCACAGCATCAGAGCTACATCCTCTACCGTCGACAAGGTGTTCGGGCACAGTAGTGTTATGCAGTATAGAGGCCAGAAAATCCAACACAAAGGTGAAGCCGGTGCATTTTCACAGTGTCCAATTTAATCAAACACGCCACTAAAACAGTGGTGACACGCTTTGGTTAAAAGAACCCAGATCAGAATATGCAGAACTGTATTCAGGGTCACTGTACCATCTAAACTTTCAACGTTCCTCACCATGAGTTAATAGAACACTAATTTGAAAATGTCCATTAGTCAAAACATGATCGGGCAGGATAAGCTTACCTTTTCGCGAACACCCTGAATCAACACTCGCTGAAATAGCAGTAAGTCCCCTTGGTCCCTAGTATGGTGATCTACCCTCTCTTGTTGGCGATCTGTCGCCTGTTTTATATTATACTGTGCAAGTAAGGATACTATTATTATTTTTATTTTCTTCATAATATGCATATATATATTTCTTTCTTTTATGTCACGTGTGTTCTCGTCACGATATGGCTGCAATATTGCCGATGTGACATTAAATATTAACTCACTCACTCACTCTTGCTAAAATATCCTAAAACAAACACTCATGTTTCAGTCAGAATACCAACTCTTCTTCTAGCAGAGATGTGGAAAGGAATTGGAAAATGTTGTATAGGTTTTATTTGCTTGATGTTTCCAGGACTACATGAACAGCGTTGGATTGCCATGTTCTGATCTCCCTTGTTACGATCTGCCATATTAAAGGGACCATCCATGCTCTGATCTCCCTTGCTACGATCTGCCATATTAAAGGGACCATCCATGCTCTGATCTCCCTTGTTACGATCTGCCATATTAAAGGGACCATCCATGTTCTGATCTCCCTTGTTACGATCTGCCATATTAAAGGGACCATCCATGTTCTGATCTCCCTTGTTACGATCTGCCATATTAAAGGGACCATCCATGTTCTGATCTCCCTTGTTACGATCTGCCACATTAAAGGGACCATCCATGTTCTGATCTCCCTTGTTACGATCTGCCATATTAAAGGGACCATCCATGCTCTGATCTCCCTTGTTACGATCTGCCATATTAAAGGGACCATCCATGTTCTGATCTCCCTTGTTACGATCTGCCATATTAAAGGGACGATCCATGTTCTGATCTCCCTTGTTACGATCTGTCATATTAAAGGGACCATCCATGTTCTGATCTCCCTTGCTACCATCTGCCATATTAAAGGGACCATCCATGCTCTGATCTCCCTCGTTACGATCTGCCATATTAAAGGGACCATCCATGCTCTGAACTCCCTCGTTACGATCTGCCATATTAAAGGGACCATCCATGCTCTGATCTCCCTTGTTACGATCTCCCATATTAAAGGGACCATCCATGTTCTGATCTCCCTTGTTACGATCTGCCATATTAAAGGGACCATCCATGTTCTGATCTCCCTTGTTACGATCTCCCATATTAAAGGGACCATCCATGCTCTGATCTCCCTTGTTACGATCTGCCATATTAAAGGGACCATCCATGTTCTGATCTCCCTTGTTACGATCTGCCATATTAAAGGGACCATCCATGTTCTGATCTCCCTTGTTACGATCTGCCATATTAAAGGGACCATCCATGCTCTGATCTCCCTTGTTACGATCTGCCATATTAAAGGGACCATCCATGCTCTGATCTCCCTTGTTACGATCTCCCATATTAAAGGGACCATCCATGTTCTGATCTCCCTTGTTACGATCTGCCATATTAAAGGGACCATCCATGTTCTGATCTCCCTTGTTACGATCTGCCATATTAAAGGGACCATCCATGCTCTGATCTCCCTTGTTACGATCTGCCATATTAAAGGGACCATCCATGCTGTGATCTCCCTTGTTACGATCTGCCATATTAAAGGGACCATCCATGTTCTGAGCCATATTAAAGGGACCATCCATGCTCTGAACTCCCTTGTTACGATCTGCCATATTAAAGGGACCATCCATGTTCTGATCTCCCTTGTTACGATCTGCCATATTAAAGGGACCATCCATGCTCTGATCTCCCTTGTTACGATCTGCCATATTAAAGGGACCATCCATGTTCTGATCTCCCTTGTTACGATCTCCCATATTAAAGGGACCATCCATGCTCTGATCTCCCTTGTTACGATCTGCCATATTAAAGGGACCATCCATGTTCTGATCTCCCTTGTTACGATCTGCCATATTAAAGGGACCATCCATGTTCTGATCTCCCTTGTTACGATCTGCCATATTAAAGGGACCATCCATGCTCTGATCTCCCTTGCTACGATCTGCCATATTAAAGGGACCATCCATGCTCTGATCTCCCTTGTTACGATCTGCCATATTAAAGGGACCATCCATGTTCTGATCTCCCTTGTTACGATCTGCCATATTAAAGGGACCATCCATGTTCTGATCTCCCTTGTTACGATCTGCCATATTAAAGGGACCATCCATGTTCTGATCTCCCTTATTACGATCTGCCATATTAAAGGGACCATCCATGCTCTGATCTCCCTCGTTACGATCTGCCATATTAAAGGGACCATCCATGCTCTGAACTCCCTCGTTACGATCTGCCATATTAAAGGGACCATCCATGCTCTGATCTCCCTTGTTACGATCTCCCATATTAAAGGGACCATCCATGTTCTGATCTCCCTTGTTACGATCTGCCATATTAAAGGGACCATCCATGTTCTGATCTCCCTTGTTACGATCTCCCATATTAAAGGGACCATCCATGCTCTGATCTCCCTTGTTACGATCTGCCATATTAAAGGGACCATCCATGTTCTGATCTCCCTTGTTACGATCTGCCATATTAAAGGGACCATCCATGTTCTGATCTCCCTTGTTACGATCTGCCATATTAAAGGGACCATCCATGCTCTGATCTCCCTTGTTACGATCTACCATATTAAAGGGACCATCCATGCTCTGATCTCCCTTGTTACGATCTCCCATATTAAAGGGACCATCCATGTTCTGATCTCCCTTGTTACGATCTGCCATATTAAAGGGACCATCCATGTTCTGATCTCCCTTGTTACGATCTGCCATATTAAAGGGACCATCCATGCTCTGATCTCCCTTGTTACGATCTGCCATATTAAAGGGACCATCCATGCTCTGATCTCCCTTGTTACGATCTGCCATATTAAAGGGACCATCCATGTTCTGAGCCATATTAAAGGGACCATCCATGCTCTGAACTCCCTTGTTACGATCTGCCATATTAAAGGGACCATCCATGTTCTGATCTCCCTTGTTACGATCTGCCATATTAAAGGGACCATCCATGCTCTGATCTCCCTTGTTACGATCTGCCATATTAAAGGGACCATCCATGTTCTGATCTCCCTTGTTACGATCTCCTATATTAAAGGGACCATCCATGCTCTGATCTCCCTTGTTACGATCTGCCATATTAAAGGGACCATCCATGTTCTGATCTCCCTTGTTACGATCTCCCATATTAAAGGGACCATCCATGCTCTGATCTCCCTTGTTACGATCTGCCATATTAAAGGGACCATCCATGTTCTGATCTCCCTTGTTACGATCTGCCATATTAAAGGGACCATCCATGTTCTGATCTCCCTTGTTACGATCTGCCATATTAAAGGGACCATCCATGCTCTGAACTCCCTCGTTACGATCTGCCATATTAAAGGGACCATCCATGCTCTGATCTCCCTTGTTACGATCTGCCATATTAAAGGGACCATCCATGTTCTGAGCCATATTAAAGGGACCATCCATGCTCTGAACTCCCTTGTTACGATCTGCCATATTAAAGGGACCATCCATGTTCTGATCTCCCTTGTTACGATCTGCCATATTAAAGGGACCATCCATGTTCTGATCTCCCTTGTTACGATCTGCCATATTAAAGGGACCATCCATGTTCTGATCTCCCTTGTTACGATCTGCCATATTAAAGGGACCATCCATGCTCTGAACTCCCTCGTTACGATCTGCCATATTAAAGGGACCATCCATGCTCTGATCTCCCTTGTTACGATCTCCCATATTAAAGGGACCATCCATGTTCTGATCTCCCTTGTTACGATCTGCCATATTAAAGGGACCATCCATGTTCTGATCTCCCTTGTTACGATCTCCCATATTAAAGGGACCATCCATGCTCTGATCTCCCTTGTTACGATCTGCCATATTAAAGGGACCATCCATGTTCTGATCTCCCTTGTTACGATCTGCCATATTAAAGGGACCATCCATGTTCTGATCTCCCTTGTTACGATCTGCCATATTAAAGGGACCATCCATGCTCTGATCTCCCTTGTTACGATCTACCATATTAAAGGGACCATCCATGCTCTGATCTCCCTTGTTACGATCTCCCATATTAAAGGGACCATCCATGTTCTGATCTCCCTTGTTACGATCTGCCATATTAAAGGGACCATCCATGTTCTGATCTCCCTTGTTACGATCTGCCATATTAAAGGGACCATCCATGCTCTGATCTCCCTTGTTACGATCTGCCATATTAAAGGGACCATCCATGCTCTGATCTCCCTTGTTACGATCTGCCATATTAAAGGGACCATCCATGTTCTGAGCCATATTAAAGGGACCATCCATGCTCTGAACTCCCTTGTTACGATCTGCCATATTAAAGGGACCATCCATGTTCTGATCTCCCTTGTTACGATCTGCCATATTAAAGGGACCATCCATGCTCTGATCTCCCTTGTTACGATCTGCCATATTAAAGGGACCATCCATGTTCTGATCTCCCTTGTTACGATCTCCTATATTAAAGGGACCATCCATGCTCTGATCTCCCTTGTTACGATCTGCCATATTAAAGGGACCATCCATGTTCTGATCTCCCTTGTTACGATCTGCCATATTAAAGGGACCATCCATGTTCTGATCTCCCTTGTTACGATCTGCCATATTAAAGGGACCATCCATGCTCTGATCTCCCTTGCTACGATCTGCCATATTAAAGGGACCATCCATGCTCTGAACTCCCTTGTTACGATCTGCCATATTAAAGGGACCATCCATGTTCTGATCTCCCTTGTTACGATCTGCCATATTAAAGGGACCATCCATGTTCTGATCTCCCTTGTTACGATCTCCCATATTAAAGGGACCATCCATGCTCTGATCTCCCTTGTTACGATCTGCCATATTAAAGGGACCATCCATGTTCTGATCTCCCTTGTTACGATCTGCCATATTAAAGGGACCATCCATGTTCTGATCTCCCTTGTTACGATCTGCCATATTAAAGGGACCATCCATGCTCTGATCTCCCTTGTTACGATCTACCATATTAAAGGGACCATCCATGCTCTGATCTCCCTTGTTACGATCTCCCATATTAAAGGGACCATCCATGTTCTGATCTCCCTTGTTACGATCTGCCATATTAAAGGGACCATCCATGTTCTGATCTCCCTTGTTACGATCTGCCATATTAAAGGGACCATCCATGCTCTGATCTCCCTTGTTACGATCTGCCATATTAAAGGGACCATCCATGCTCTGATCTCCCTTGTTACGATCTGCCATATTAAAGGGACCATCCATGTTCTGAGCCATATTAAAGGGACCATCCATGCTCTGAACTCCCTTGTTACGATCTGCCATATTAAAGGGACCATCCATGTTCTGATCTCCCTTGTTACGATCTGCCATATTAAAGGGACCATCCATGCTCTGATCTCCCTTGTTACGATCTGCCATATTAAAGGGACCATCCATGTTCTGATCTCCCTTGTTACGATCTCCTATATTAAAGGGACCATCCATGCTCTGATCTCCCTTGTTACGATCTGCCATATTAAAGGGACCATCCATGTTCTGATCTCCCTTGTTACGATCTGCCATATTAAAGGGACCATCCATGTTCTGATCTCCCTTGTTACGATCTGCCATATTAAAGGGACCATCCATGCTCTGATCTCCCTTGCTACGATCTGCCATATTAAAGGGACCATCCATGCTCTGAACTCCCTTGTTACGATCTGCCATATTAAAGGGACCATCCATGTTCTGATCTCCCTTGTTACGATCTGCCATATTAAAGGGACCATCCATGCTCTGATCTCCCTTGTTACGATCTGCCATATTAAAGGGACCATCCATGTTCTGATCTCCCTTGTTACGATCTGCCATATTAAAGGACCATCCATGTTCTGATCTCCCTTGTTACGATCTGCCATATTAAAGGGACCATCCATGTTCTGATCTCCCTTGTTACGATCTGCCATATTAAAGGGACCATCCATGTTCTGATCTCCCTTGTTACGATCTGCCATATTAAAGGGACCATCCATGTTCTGATCTCCCTTGTTACGATCTGCCATATTAAAGGGACCATCCATGTTCTGATCTCCCTTGTTTCGATCTGCCATATTAAAGGGACCATCCATGTTCTGATCTCCCTTGTTACGATCTGCCATATTAAAGGGACCATCCATGTTCTGATCTCCCTTGTTACGATCTGCCATATTAAAGGGACCATCCATGTTCTGATCTCCCTTGTTACGATCTGCCATATTAAAGGGACCATCCATGTTCTGATCTCCCTTGTTACGATCTGCCATATTAAAGGGACCATCCATGCTCTGATCTCCCTTGTTACGATCTGCCATATTAAAGGGACCATCCATGTTCTGATCTCCCTTGTTACGATCTGCCATATTAAAGGGACCATCCATGCTCTGATCTCCCTTGTTACGATCTGCCATATTAAAGGGACCATCCATGTTCTGATCTCCCTTGTTACGATCTACCATATTAAAGGGACCATCCATGCTCTGATCTCCCTTGTTACGATCTGCCATATTAAAGGGACCATCCATGCTCTGATCTCCCTTGTTACGATCTGCCATATTAAAGGGACCATCCATGTTCTGATCTCCCTTGTTACGATCTACCATATTAAAGGGACCATCCATGTTCTGATCTCCCTTGTTACGATCTGCCATATTAAAGGGACCATCCATGTTCTGATCTCCCTTGTTACGATCTGCCATATTAAAGGGACCATCCATGTTCTGATCTCCCTTGTTACGATCTGCCATATTAAAGGGACCATCCATGCTCTGATCTCCCTTGTTACGATCTGCCATATTAAAGGGACCATCCATGTTCTGATCTCCCTTGTTACGATCTGCCATATTAAAGGGACCATCCATGTTCTGATCTCCCTTGTTACGATCTGCCATATTAAAGGGACCATCCATGTTCTGATCTCCCTTGTTACGATCTGCCATATTAAAGGGACCATCCATGTTCTGATCTCCCTTGTTACGATCTGCCATATTAAAGGGACCATCCCCGTTCTGATCTCCCTTGTTACGATCTGCCATATTAAAGGGACCATCAACCCAAAGCACCACTGTCTTCAGTACTGTGGATGCCATGTCTTATTCTTAGCAAAAGGATTGAGTCGTTTGCCTTGGATAATTGCATCCAACATTCTGCATATACTTCAGTAGGACTCGTAAAGTCCGGGTTAGAACTAATCTTCTTTAACCAATGCTTGTCGTAAGTATCGACTAACGGGATCAGATTGTTGGGCTCGCTGACGTGCCTAACACGTGTCATTGGTTTCCAGTTGTGTAGATCGATGCTCATGCTGTTGATACCTGGATTGTTTGGTTCAGACTCGATTATTTACAGACCGCTACCATACTGCTGGAATATTGCTGAGTGTGGCGTAAAACTAAACTCACATTCACTCATTACCACAATTAACTACGGTTCTGACGAACTGGTCTTCTTCTTTTTTGTCCTAGCCCATGACGTCTAATATGGTGATCTTCCTTCAGTTGTTGGTGATCAGGAGTCCATTTTTATATGGTACGAGCGTATTGTCTAAAATAGTATTCTGTTTTGAAAAATACATGCTACATACCAAAGTTTCTCTGTCTGTTCTGATGAAAGCCATCGTTATAGCATGTTGTAAACTGGGTTTACAATTAACACAAAGGCACCATTAATTTAAGTTCATTCTGACTGTAGTTTATTTTAATTCGATTACACTACAAAGCAAGAGGCCAGGACAAAAAGTGAGTGAGTGCGTGAGTTAAAATTTAACGACATATCGGCAATAGCGCAGTCGTATAGTGACGAGAAATGTTGTAGATAAACAGTAAAATTCAATACAAGTAGCTAAAGACTAAAGTTAAAGTCATCTACAGACTGTACAATAACTAAAGTACACAAAAAAAGTTACAACTAGTTTTGCTGAATGCTTCATTTGGGAAAAACTTGACTCTATTCTTGAATATTATTCAACGTGAAACTCTCCGTCTGTATATGTTGACAAGATGAATTCCACTATGACAGTACGGACGGTGCTAACGGAAAGGGGTTCTGTTTATATTGATTGTCCCGCGATGATATTTATATAACCTGACATTGTGACAATGCTGCTGAATGCATGTAGCTCTTGTTTGCAGGAACACAGTCTACGGGGACCTTTGATTTACACGCGGCAAGCATATTTTATTCATGGAATTAGGAATTCCTCGTTGTGTCAAGAGTGTGGAAATGATTTCAACAGGGTCATGGGATATTGTGATTGTGGCACGGAAGGCCTTTGATTTCTTAAAACAAAATTATTGCGATAACAAGGCTCAAAGTGCATTATAAACAACCCCAGAATGAAACACTTAGGGATGTGTGTTCTTTGGTTGTTATTCTTTGCCATTTGCTCCACATACTCCCAGTAAGTAGAAATAATTATAACGGTGGCTTTGTGTGACACTTACATCATCAGTTATGAATAATATACGTTTTATTTGTGAAAATTATAAACACTTGAATAATGCATGTTTTATTTACAAATGCTATAAAGAAGTATACATATATATTTAGTAAACCAGAGGGATGAGATTGATATATTGACATTTTGAAAGCCTGAGCAAAAAAAGTCAGAACCTTTTGTTGAACTTGTTGTGGTTATTAAAGAACGGGTACGTTTGTTCTTTGTGATAAAATGGACACCAAGAAAGGAATGAGACTCGGGGTTGGTATGTTTTGTTTGTTCGCGGACTTTCCCTTCTCTTATTACAAAAATGTCAATATACCCGATATAGAAGGTATCAAAACATATCCGACTAATACTCAATACTCCATATACTGTAGAATGAACTATTCGCAACGGACAAAATAATGGTTCTTCATGCAGAAACATGCTAATTAATTTTGTTTATTCCTCTTGAGGGGTAGGTTTTATGTTTTATGAATGCAGTATGGAAGTGACTCGTGCGTTCAAAATCTTGTTAGGGGTCAAGTTTTGAAAACAATCACTTAACCCCTCAGACGGATTCGTTAGGGCACAGTCTCAGCGCACTGGCACCAGTGGACGGGTCAATAGGGAGACGACTGGGACACTCACATGATAAGCCAATACGAATAGATAGAATTTATCGAACGCAGAGCGCATCGGCAGTTGTCTCCTTAGCGTTACTATTGTTGTCAATGATAGCCAAGCGTGATGGCTTCGAGAAATACCGCAACTCATTGTTCACGACTGGCGGAGCTTTACTCAACGGTATCGCTTCAAATGGATTTCATTTTCCATTTGTGACAGCCATCTTTCTACTTGACTTGGTCGCTTGTGCCCAGAAGCACATGGTCCACTTTTACACCTTGAATTTCCAACAATAAGCCCGGTAGCCATATTGTCATATTAATATCTGTAAGAGAATCCACTAGCACATTCCGCCATCTAATAACTCTTTCAACGCCTGATGACATTGGCTAATAACAAGAGGTGAAACATTCAGTTCGATTCACACATATATACCCAGTATGGATGAAACGGCGAACGCGGCCTGAAATGAATGAAGTTAAATATTTAATCAATGTGCTATATTTGCATTCGGCAGTGTTGAGTTCCAACTGAATCGCTTCAGGAGAAGGATTTAAGTATGGTTTACTCGCGCATGCAAAACCGTCCTTCTGTTTTCTGTAAACCAATCAGCCTTTCCACAAACACTGGCTAATTACACGTTAATGATGTGGCGAGTGCACTACCTTCTTGGCGGAAAAACAAGAAATGTCCCGTAATGCTCATGTATCGATCTATTATTTCGCCTACAAAAGACATTAACATTTGAGTGTTCCTTTATGTAGTCCTCGTGCGTATTTCCAGCGTGGATGATGGCGAATTATATCTACAGATGCTACAAAGCTTGAAAACTGCAACTCTGGTCAACCTTTGACCTTTGTGACGTCACCACATCGCGTTCATCAGTTTATACATGCTTTTTCCGCGGAAGGCCCACCGCTTGAGAAGGAAGCTAGCGCGGGAAATATCACGGTTGGTCTCGTCACTGGGATCTCTCCCTTTAGATCAGCATTCGGTTTCACATAGCTTGGGTTGGCGTTTCGCCGCTTCACACGGGTTTACTCGCCTGCTTCTGTTAGCTGTGTCGTGCACGCGCACATTGTCGTCTGCTTGGAACGTTTGTTTTACCAGACGACAGGATGGATTTCCCTGAAGAGACAGCTAAAGTGAACACTCACGTAAGTGTATCGCCCCAACCCGAAGAAACAACCGGACTTTTGGGAAACGTGAAAAGATGCGGAATGAGATGCTTAAAGGGCTCCAAGGAAAATTTACTTTTAATTTTGCTACTGTGTTCTGTTCTCCTTGGAGTTGCTATCGGGTTTGCAGTTCGAAGTGCAAGAACCGATTTCACGAAAAGAGAAGTAATGTACCTGATGTTCCCTGGTGAGATTTTGATGAGGATGTTACGAATGTTGATTCTGCCGCTAATCATATCAAGTTTGATTGCTGGAATTGCTGGATTGGACGCCAAAACTTGCGGCAAAATGGGTCTTCGTACCATTGCATACTTCGCTACTACAACCGTGATATCCGTTATTATGGGCATTATAATGGCTATTGCTATTAGACCTGGAGGCGGGGCCAATAGAGCAAAACTTAAGAGGTATGGTACTCCCGCCAAAGTCAACTCTGTCGACACCTTCTTGGACCTCATCAGGTAAGATATGTTTTTTTTCTAAAGTTTGGATTGAGTTGTATTCATTCTTTATTAGTTATGTTTACTCTCAGCCCATCGATCACAATGCAATTACAAAGGAACACTTTTTTTTGTTGTTGTTATATTATATCTTTGAACAAAGGAATGATACGTGTAGTTTTGATATCCTCAACTGAAGCCTTCAAGTTGTTTGCCGTACTCGCTACTCCTCTGATCTGACATATAACTGATGAAGTGATTCATGTTATGAAAAGAATTTTCAATTTACCTTTCATTCATGAAGTGTTGGTCTATTCTTACACATATACAGATGGAAGTTCCGACAGACAATTTGTAAAATTAGTCTGAATTTTTTTCATACATTCTGATAAATTTAATTTGTAATGATAAGTCAGTACCTTCTGAATAAATGATAGTACTTTTGATTCCCTGTTTCTCAACAGTACGATTGCAATTTTCTCGCATTGTTTGAAGGACTATTTGTTATTACTGCTTCGTACTTTCAGTTATTCAGTTTACGTATTCAATTTTAGAAGCTTACTGAATATTAAATCATTCGTAAGCATATATATATAGCAATCCATACAGACATGTTGCTTGTCCATTCATGCGTACAACCCGATAAGGAATTATTTTAATGTTTGACCTGAACGTATGTTTTTTAAATGTGCAACTGTTGAATTCTATGTTGAATCTGACAATACAGTCTGAATGTCAGTTATGAGTATGACCACTGGCTATTTCAACCAGGAAGATGTGCCCTGAGGGCATTGAATGGTACAGTATGACTGTACATTGGTTCAGTCGAACTACTTGCCCATACAAACCGAATGATACTTGTCTAGTTCTGTATTGACTCCTGCCATCTGAATAGTAATTAGTTCACTTTGACTATTGGTTCACGCAAGCTGAATAACAACTAGTTCAGTCTGATTATTGGTTCTCACTGTTTGAATAACAGTTAAGTCAATCTGATGATTGGTTCAAATAATATAAATAATAATTAGTTCAGCCTGACTTTTGGTTCATGCAATCTTAACTGAATGAAGCCTTGTTCAGTTGGTCTACTGTTTCAGAAAATATGTATGACAATTACTTCAGACAATGTAATGTGCAATGAATTTCTGGAAGCTGAAACTTTCCTAATACAGAAGAGGTTACGCAACCATGGAGACATGTCACAATATGGTTAGGTCATTCGTTGCACCTTTCCGTAATGGTCTGTCATATCAGACCTCATGCTGCTGAATATATTATTTATTCCCAGTGTGGCTGCTTTGCAATCCCTACGTCATAAATGCGTCGGTGACGTCAAAATTCAATCAATACGTGAATATCAATATTGTATGGCCATATTAAGGTATCATGTGTCACTCTTGTTCTTTTTCAGTATGAAGACGCACATTCTATTTCACTGCGACAAACGATGCAGGTGTTAAAATGGATTATATATGAACTGCATAGATTAACATTTATTAATTTCCACCTACCCGTATTGTTGCATTGACGTTTACCTTTAAATCCAGAATATGACTTGCATGAAGTAAAACCATTCAACGAGTAGAAATAGAAATACATATACGTTCCACACGGTTTTTACCATGACTATAAGTTTTAGTACATTTGTCAGTCGAAATCGCTGTGCTATAAAATTACTGTTCTGTTATACTTATTTCAGTACGGCGTAAACTAGACCGAAAAACGCGAACATACCATTGTTGCAACATCAGTTAACATTCACGGAAAAGGTGGTTTCAAACCCTCTTCCTAAATCTCACCACGTTTTGCATCCAATGCCGCCAGGAACTTTGCTCGGGTTTGCAAAATGGCACATGTCTATAGAAATATTGGAACACAGCCAAGCCATTGTGGCATTCCACTGTATGCTCCATGTTGTATTGAAATGTCATTGACATTGATGTTACTGTTTTGCGTATGTTAAAAATACGTTGTCAGTACTAGTATTTGTTTCAGTAAGGGTATGAAAACAGTGATTGAGTAGATCTCCGTCCTTTTATATTCTGGACAGCCCTATGCCATTGTAAAAGTCGTTGACAGCAATGTGCCAAAGGTTTCATTCATTTACAGAATCAAACAATGGTTGGCATTACTGTCAATGACACCCATATGCCATTTTCTCAAAGAACAAGAGTCTTTAGTTATTTTTCATGAGCCAATTCATTATATTTTTACAGCTACTTTACCTCTGGTCCAAATTGAATCCATTTCAACACATATTCAAAGCTGATTGTAGGCTGGCACTGCTGTTTACTTCCCATCAATAGCGAGTCAATATTTGCAGTCATTTTCTCCCATTTGTTATTACTGGCAGTCATTTGACCAAATCAGTGCAGTCATGTGTTATACTTCACAAACAATCGCTAGTTGTCCGGCATGATGCAAGTTATCAATGAGATCCTTGCTTCTGATGTAATGGCGTTCATGTGGATTCGTGGCGATATATGCAGCCGCAGTCATTCTTTCTTAAACATAGAGAACGTACACACACAAGAATGAATGCCTGCTATTATTTGACACATGTGAGAGCACATAATTTAGTACTCATATATTTTCTGAGCGTTCTGGTTGTAGTCATGCGGTCATGTAACCTTCTGTGTCATCGTATTTAGAGTGCCACTATCGTCGCTCACAATATCAATCATTGGATCGTCTTGATTCTTTCAGACAGATGCGATATAGCTGCAATATTGAAAAGACCCTGAACAAACACATTAGACGTAAATGTTTATGTGGCATCGTGTTCTGTTTAGCATTCTGAAAATGATATTTGGTTATCTGTTTACAAAGCTGTGTGCTAGAGTCATGCGTAGTATTTCACGCACAAGGCCTGGTATCATATCAACGAGTTAGAATGACTAGAAATGTACTGGCCATGGCTGAAATGTCATGCATCAAACCTATGTCGGAGTACGTGGAAGCACCAACATTTAATTAGGTCCCACCATCTTTGCAGTTGTCATTAGGATGTACACTAATCAACGCGATCATGCCAGGGTGTCAACACAACGAACCCATCACACGTGATATGCCACTCTTCTAGTTCAGATAGTGCTTGAGTTCCTGCACTGCTGTGGCCATTACCCAGCATCGAACCCAAATCGGCGGTTGTATATTTAACCAAACAAAATGCACCAAGGAAATGGTTTCATGATTATCAAATCTGGCATAACTTGCTCTGTACTGTCTCATGCCCTATGTTTGTTTAGAAGGTTTGCTTTCTCTGTGGTCTATGGCGGCAAGAAAACACCTGCCTTGTAGAGTTTCCTCCCATTTTCATTCAAGGAACCTGTGATAATTTGGATGTGTGTTTTCAGCATTACGTCCATTCTTCTAGATACTACAACAAACATAAACGTTTAAAACATACATTACTTTATGTGCCATCCGTCTCCATCACGATGTAGACAAACATCCTTAGAAGACAACACACTTTTTAAAACGACAAAAGTTATAGCATTTACGATAAAATTGAAACTCATGGCGTTGCTTTCCCCCGGTCTGATTAATCATCAGCTTTATTCTGAATGACAAAGTATACGATAATAACAGTGTAAGATATCCATTGATTGGCACGTGGCCAAGATTAAAACACTAAACCTAATGGGTCGTAATGCATCTGCCAACAGAAAATGATTCACCGCTAAAAGGGATGTCATAACGAGCATTTGCGAAAGCAGAGCTTCTCACAATTGTCCACGAGTATGTACCGAATGGTTTGAACATTAGGAAAAAAACACTGATGATCTTTGACCGACATGTTACTGTGAAGATGAAACCGTTTCTGATGATTGTTACTCCCAGTTATGCCATTCCCTGTGTAAGTCTTCCTCTTGGTGGGTTTAAAGTGTCCGTATTTCAGGAATATGTCCAAGGCCATGGCGTAGTGCTATTTGCGGTTAAAGAGTCCCGGCAAGGAAAGTAAGTTTTGTCTATTTTCAAAACGGCGAATGTCTTAGCATTAAGACTAGTTATAAGTATTATAAAAATATGACCTTTTCCATCTGTCCGGGGTGTAGTGTATGGAAATCTTACTGTTGTTATGTGGATATTCGCCATTATTTGTCCAGTTTAGTTCTTTAAAGTACAATTTATACTGACTTCACATTTGTGTACGAGTATGTACGAAGCCACATGATTAGAGTCAACAGGTGTTTTCATAACCATGCTATAGCTTGCCAAAAACAAGTCGAGTGTCCAAGCCTGCCTTAAGAGAAAACACACAGGGAACCAACAGCATCATTGTCTGTTTTGGACGATTGTAATGTATGACGGAAGTGCACGGAATCTTTGTTTTGGACGATTGTAATGTATGACGGAAGTGCACGGAATCTTTGTTTTGGACGATTGTAATGTATGTAATGTATGACGGAAGTGCACGGAATCTTTGTTTTGGACGATTGTAATGTATGACGGACGTGCACGGAATCTTTGTTTTGGACGATTGTAATGTATGACGGAAGTGCACGGAATCTTTGTTTTGGACGATTGTAATGTATGACGGAAGTGCACGGAATCTTTTATCACGATTAACTACAATTGATAACAAATCCCAGATGTTTTAGTAAAGATAATAATTCTCCCAAATAAGTACCTAGACCTTGCCTAACGTTGTAATGCAACTTTCACAATGTTTGTTAAAATATGTTGCGATAAGAGTAAAAGTACAAATAAAAATAGTTATGAAATAAAACAATTACTGGCAGAGTAGAACAAAGTAATACTCTTCGAGAAGTACTCACTATTTCTGGTAGTGTAGTGTAGTGTAGTGTAGTGTAGTGGAGTGGAGTGGAGTGGAGTGGAGTGCAGTGTAGTGTAGTGTAGTGTAGTGTAGTGTAGTGCAGTGCAGTGTAGTGTAGCGCAGTGTAGTATAGTGTAGCGTAGCGTGTATTGTAGTGTATGGTGTGTAGTGCAGTGTGTAGTGTACATTGTAGAATACAGCATAGCGCATAGTGTAGTGTAGTATGTAGTGTGGCAAATAGTGTAGTGTATACTGCCTATAGTGTGTTGTGTAGTCTAGTGTTGTGTAGAGAAGTGTAATGTATAGTTTATAGTGTAGTGCGGTGATAGAGTATAGGTTATAGTGTAACGTATAGTGTCCAGTGTGTCGTGTAGTGAAGTGTAGTGTAGTCGCCTCTACATGGCGAAATCAGTACGTTCTGCCACAGTATATCCTGTATTTGTGGCATATGATTAATAATGCCCTATCTGGAGTATGTTTGTACCTTTCACTTAGCACACTACTGGCACAGTACAGCTACGAATTCCATCAACGTATTGGCTATTTTAATGGCAGACTATTCCTTGCCTTATCTTGGGCCTTCTCTGCAGATGTAATAATGCGTCCTAACACGACATGTGTGGGTGTGTTTCTTCGTCAGCATGCTAATCATCAACATTTGACTTAAACGACATTCACTGAAATGGTCTGGACGTTTTGGAAAGGAGTGCTGTACTTACACACTATGTGCATGTCTAACATCCATCAGTTCATAGCACATGGAGTCTCGCGTTTACACAAATGCCTCCTGCAGGTTCCTCCAGAGCGGAATTATTGTTTACATGTGTCCGCATCCACAAGAAGCATCAGTTGAGCCATGTTTCCCCGGCCGAGTTATTAGTTTGAGTGACCTACGTTATCAAACCGTATTTAGCTCTGTGGCCAGTTTTCGTCAGATCAATAGGCCTTCTCGTGCAAGTACAGGTGTTGCTGAGTAGATGCGTGTTCTTGTTTTCATTATGTAGGAACCTGCGTGATGGCATACAGTATTAGGGAACACTCGCCTTTGACTCCCAGAACCTAATTACAGGTCATGATTTATAGAGCAGCTTCATCCATCATCCATTGCAGGATGCAGATCAGCGGCTCATGCAGTTTCTCTGAATAAGATGCGCGTTGATATGCGCTTAGGGAAAACACTGGTTTAGGGCGGTGTTAGTTTTCACATCGCATGTTGAGTGATGTGATACGCTTAATCCTTCAAGAAAGATGTCTTGATCATAATATTATTATTAATGTGTGCGAGCATAGTGACAGAACATGCCACTGGCATTGCTGTAATCGATATTGAAATATGATGTCAGAAACTGCATGTTGGAAATCTAATTAACACGGGAACAGTATTGCTTACGACATGTGCTTTAATAATATACACTATCATTCAAATACTTCACCTCCATGCGTCTTTTTGAACACGTATAGTAAACGGCAAATGTTATTACCGGGTCTATATTTCCAACATAACTGACACAACTGTTTATATAACTGTCAGTTAGATGGCAAAGTAGACCAGATGGTTACACCAATGGCGTACCCATGAGGGACATTGATGTCGTGTTAAACTATTCGATGTCTCATACTGTCACTATTCGGTGCATATTCCCGTCTGTGTTATATTTGTGCGCAGGGGACACATAAGGAACGGAATATTGCATTAATCGATTATATGTTTGACATTTCACGTTTATTAAATTTATTTTGTAATACTTTTGAAAAAAACTCTCTTCTCAAATAATAAATAATGTAAAAATATGTTATTCATGAAGGTTACGAAAGCTACCGCCACTAGTCACAGGTTGATCGGAAGATGTTTCATCAGAGTTCAACAATTAGATATTTATCACTCCAAGGTGAATTTCTTGGTCGAAGAGTAATCACAAACAGAAAATCACGGTGGTGTTCAGCTTAAAGGTCCCTTCCTAAATATTTAAAATTATCTGAGGTTGGGCCCAACTTAAAACTGAAAGGAATGGAGAAAACACTAAAAGGCCAGGTTAAAATGAGTATCAAACCGTAATGTCGACAAAACATGTTTCAGTATATCTGTCAGTAGATTGTTGATCACAGCTATATACATCAAGAAAAGGTTGATCACAAAGACGTGTACTGGTTGAGGGTTTACCATAGGCCATTTACCTATAGAGGGTTAGTCACAAACGTATCATAAGAATCCGACAGAACGTAGTCTTATTGATCATTCGATGGCTCATGATAAAAATATTCACTGATTCACATTCATGATAAAGATATTTAACGATGTTTACCTTTCGAGATTCGTTCACAAAGATTGTTTAACCGACGATTGCTTCCAACAAGCATGTATGTACTTGTCGAGGGTTATTTTCTGGTCAAAATTAGATCTACGGACAGTTACCGGCGAGGCTTGGTAAAAAGTGCTATGGATTGCCACAAGATTGTCCTAGTGTTGTTGTTGTACTTAATCCCCCCATCTAAAGAAGCTCTTCCTCTTGCCTGCTAGGCGATAGTTGGTTAGCTGCTCTTACAGCCGTCGGTTTCTGGACTGTGATTATGAGGAAGCTGTACTTAACCAGTGCTGTCATGCATAAATAGTGCATCCGTCTTGGGTCACGTCTTCAAGTTCGCGAACTACCTTGTCAGCATCGTGTGGTGGGATGATTGACATGTAATCTACGCAGCCATGCACCGAAGGACACACATACTCTGGCACACTTTCCGAAGGACTTCATTACAATGATCTAGCTTAGTTGCCAAAATAGTTTTAAATTGACATTAAATGTGTATCATGATTTTAAATTTGACGTATTACAACTAACTTACACATTGTCAATATCAACGCTGACGATTCCGTGAAAATGTCACAAGAATAATCGATGATAATCGGAAACAGTCCATTTGGTTGAAAGGTAAACATTCCTGTGAACATTACAAAACTGATACATGGGTGTGTCCCTCGTATCCATTTGATGACGAATATTAAGTATTTCCTCTTCACAACTAATGTATTTAAGCTGATTATATTTCTGAACATACTACTTTTCTATTTCTGAATTAATGCAGATTTGAAAAACAAAATCACATATTCAATTTCTCCATATTCAGACTCCCACAGAACCGGGTAACCAGAATACTGCTGATTAGACTTGAAGGTCAAGTGCCAGTGCTGATTGAAGTCTGGCAAATTGCACAGCAGAGTCAACCGTTAGTTGCATGGTTGACGTTCATGTTGCATGTGTGCTGGTCGTTCTAAATATCGAACTTGTGCAGAAAAACTGCAAGTACAATTCTCCTACGCGCCAGGATGTGCTTTTGAACTAACATTACGCAATTAAAACAATCACAGCGTTTGCCATTTTATACATAAACTGTTGGGGAGTGTATACACAATATTGGATTGGCCAAAATTTGCAAACGTCAGCATATTACGTTAATTCCCGAAACACTGCAAAAAAAAACATCCATATCCACTACGTTTCTAATAAATAACCATTTCTGTTTTGTTTCGTCTGCTTCGTGTGTATCTATATGCAATGCCCTGCCAACGTTACGTTTTAGGGGATTCAAGAAACACCGTTAGGGAGATGGTTATTAGATTTCGTCTACAGGAGTTGGCAAAATGGTTGCTTGCTATTTTAAGGTAGTATTCTATCTTCAAGGCTTCGAAAACACAGTGTGTCAATAGCACAGCACAATACATGTGAATAGGCATTGGGGGTTAGCATTTTTGATTCTCCTTGGAGCTGTCCCATGCCATGCTTTGGCGTGACGTCTCGGGATAAAACGGGAAGGCTTGTGTGAGCAAAATTAAAACCCGACTTTCTCATTAACGTTATCTTCTAACAACCACATTTCCATCATATTTTGTATATCGTGATTTTCAACTGTGTCAGGAACTTGAACAATTCGGTAAATGGTCTCAGGTCATCTGTGAAAAGGAATGCTAGTTTCAGTTTGTGTAATGTAAAGATTACGACTTGTTTTCAGAAACACGCCTGAGGGTGATATTGATGACCTGAGTCCCTTATTGCTTTTACATACACACGGGAAACATACAGGAACAGGTGGACACATTTCATGTTAGTCGCGTCTGGTAACCAATTTGTCAGTATCAGATATGCAGCTTCGTCGACATTCTTAAACCTACAACAGAAACTACAAACAGCAATCATTTTAGCGGTACAGCGATGTCAAAAGAGCTCCTAATATGTCTGCCTGTTAGTATTGCACATACTTTTGAATAGGTCTTCACTGCCCTAATGACAGCTAAGACCGGTCAAGTCAAAACAGGCAACCACTAATTACTGTTTGACTTTCCTGTCTAGATAGAAGCATAATGGCAAGATAATAGTAGACTTCCATAGAACTACATTGTTCTCCCAATGTCCGTGATTCCTTCACTACGAACATTACTTTGTAGTTTCATTTTAGGGATTTGTTCCCAACAGATGACGCCTTGGTGCTATTGTGTCCAAATCAGTCCAAGAAACCATTCGTCATCAATAATAATGGTTGTGGGCAGATATGCCTTCTTTGATGTTTTGACACGTGCTCTCAAGCTCTCTATCCGGTTTTGCTTTGATGTAAAGGGATTTTTTGTCCTCGCTAATAATTACAATACCATCAATTGAACATCCCCAAAGCGACCTAGAACTCGCCACAGTGTTCACATGACACATCGGTTTTGTCCATTAAAATGGTACAAATGTACTTATTTTCTCAGAGAGGTATATGATGTTAAGAAGAAGTGAGACGAGAACTGCTTCTTTCAGACCACGTCACGTCATGGCACTCTAGCGCCGGGTCTGTCACATAGTCGCATCGTGGGGTTTTCACTTCGGTGGTTGTGTATTGCAGGATTGCACTTCAACAGCACCTAGTACACTGTCACCATCCAAGTCTGGTATCTTTTTTCCAATGGTCACCTACGTTTAAGAGCAAAATATCAGTATCAAATCAGAATTACAAAACATGGAACACCATATTTATGATGATTGTAAACTGCTGTGCATTGCAAATTGTACATATGTTGCACCCATGTTGAGGTGGGAAAACTATTACAAAAACAATTTGTGATTCGATGATGATATTTTGATAACGTAGGTTTTGAAACAAAATAATATCTTTTCGAGAAACTTTAGTGTGTTGCGCAACAGAAGGTAGTCACTGTGCATTTGCACAAACATTCGCGACTGACGGCTCCTTCGTTTTCCTTTCTTTGCAGACTGACACATATAACCCCACATTCTGTGTCTTTATTCAGTGCATGATATGTAATTACTCCCAGCTTACTGTTTTCTGACGTATACCACAAAGTGACGTGTCTTTCAAAGCGGAAGTAACGATCGAGTCTTGTGTATAAATTATATATCTTAGTAAAATTGAAAACGGTTGAACGAGCGTGCATCCCCCTGTAGACTGCTGCTTGTAAACGTTAACATTAGCTATGGTGGCATATATCATTACGAAGGCATGGACAGCGTTGAAATTTGATGGGCACTTTATAATTGCAGACCTCTGAAAGATACATGCATTTCTTCAATTTATATTGATTGTTTTTTTTTTGCCAGCGTACTTCTGGGAAATGACTTGAGAATTTTCAGTCTGATTATTACTGGGAAATGGCTTCAGAATGTCTACTTATCTTTATAATATTTGCACCATTCCTTCAGCAACCCAATATTATTATATTATGATCGGTATTATGCACATTATGCTGTGGTTGCCACTGGAATATCCATATGGGTTGGGATTTCACAGTGCGACGTTGTAATCAAACCGATATTTCATGTAATCATTCAAGCTTTCTTGGAAAGACAGATATTGACTTGGGACCAAGAAATTATTCACACACGAATGTAATATGAAAACTTTAATTGCATCATTTCCCTAAAGATTGATAGCGTCTTGTTTAATCTGTTTTCTAAATTGCACTGGTTTCTTTGGCCAACTGTGTATTGCATGGTCAAACGGGAATGTCACAACTATCCTTTCCCTTTTGCATGTTACACCAAGCGCATGAATATTTAATAAAGATTTCAGAATGTTCTCCTCTCTGCCTGTTAATATAACAATTATTACAGTAAACAAGAAGCGTTAGCGCGTGCTTTGGTTGGATGTGTTAAGAATGTTTTGTGGAGTTATATTCCAATTGCGAAACATACTGTCAGTGCTGAATATGTGAAAGTAATTTTGGCCGATGGTAAATATTCTGTATAGGGAATACAAATTGCATTCAGTAATATATGACGATCTTAATGCATTTGTGTTATTCCTAATGCAAGATTCCTAATCTACCTTCTCTAAATACTATGGCAATCTTCTTTTTCATATAATGTATCTCACGAATGCATAGAATGTATCATAATGCAAAATAGTTTGGTTTTTTTTCTGAAACAAGAGGTAAGTACACAGTGCAAGATTGTCCTGTTACTTCTCTTCTTAAAGGTGGGTACTCGGCTTCAACAATGTATGTAAACTCACCTGAAACGTGTTGCTTTGTTGACAAGGACGGAAATGACAATAGGCATTTTCCTGCACATGTATATATGACCTTCAGCAAATAGCCTTCAGCAAAGCGGGGCCATTCAAGTGACACGAAACGTCACGTTTGCTGAGAGTGACCTTGGCCTGTCAAAACCTTTTTGAACAATACAATGCACTCAGATAACTTACAACGACAGAATGAGACATGTTCCAATATCGGGCATACTTCGGTCAAAAGCAACAGTGTATATAGACGGGGAGGACACA
This sequence comes from Haliotis asinina, assembly GCF_037392515.1. Classification (NCBI taxonomy): domain Eukaryota; kingdom Metazoa; phylum Mollusca; class Gastropoda; order Lepetellida; family Haliotidae; genus Haliotis; species Haliotis asinina. Next base: position 2,752,361 of record NC_090290.1, read on the forward strand.
AAGCCGCAGATATCTGTAAGCACAGATGTCATTACGTTACTTTTTACCACGACATAAGTTAAGTTGTAAATGACAAAAGCAATAAACCCCGTAGAGTCAGCATCAGTGTCTGCATGTATCAAGACTGGAGGCAGTGGATAATGGTCTGTGAATACGTTATTGCATAACATCGTAACGTAAGGGCGGAGTTCGACGATCAGCATTACATTTCCCTTCTGATCAATCCATGCATCGTCCAATAATGTAAACCCTGCAAAACAAACATATACACAAAAAACAAACTTGTCATTTTTCCGGTCCTCTTTGATTAAAGAGACTACGACTGGTGATCAAGAGTAATCAATCTTCTGGAGAAAGTTATTAGATAAAATATTGCAGGCATGGACCAAGATATATCTTGTAATCTTCTTGTTCTTCAGATGAACTGTTTGAACAGAAGCTTTGATACTATTGTGACCGATATATGAAGTCCCAGTTCCAATCTAGGTGTTTACCTTTGGAATGGATAGGTAGGTCATCTGGATAAGATGATTTATTTGAGAACAGGGGCCATTAGAAGGGAAAAGTACATTAAATATAGATTTAAACGGTAATGTTGATCTATCTGTAATGTACACTCACACGGGAATCTGAGACGAAAGGTCGTCGGAAACTCATCTAATTTATCGATTCCTTTATAAGGAGTTAAACGAAACTTTATTAACTATCCTCGCTAAGCTCCAGAAATCCGCTCAAGACATACTTTGGGTGTAGCTTTGAGACTAATGTAGGAAGTGTGTGACTCTATTTTCAGACTTCTTCTCACTGCCATTGTGTTTACCTATCACGGGTCTTTGACCTTTTCGGTACAGTAGCTTCATAACACAGTCTTTCAGTCATACAACCCTGAGATATTTGTGCAATGTTAACGATTCCGTGGGTGGTGACGTCATTTTTCAAACGAAACCAGCGGAGCGTGTGGTCCATGACGCTTATAATGCTCACACTGTCACTTGATAACACTCATTGAGTGACTGATTGAGTTAAGTTTTTTTTTATTACTATAAAGTCATGACGGGGGCCACAAGAAATGTGCTCCACAAATTGTACCCGTTTGAATCAAACAGCTACTCCACCACCTCAGTCATATCCATTATCCCAGGTGAGACAGTGATAATCTTCCTCGGGTTATTTAAAGATCTAAACTGCAACAGCCTGGCCGTGTAATTCATAACTTTTGTGGACGATACGAATGTTCCAAAAACACTTTATAAACTGTTACAGCAATAGCACTCGCTTGTTCGAATACAACAAAAGTGATTAAATTAATGTGACCTAGACTTTACATTATGTCACCTTCTTAACAATTAAACATTTTGCATCTAAACGAGACATCCTTAGCATTTTGGACTGATATTTACAGGGTCGACAAAAACCCCATCTATATTAATTTTTCTGGTCTAAAGCCGATAGCTAAGCTATCTATTCCCATATTCAATCAACAAGGGGATAGAGGGGAAAAGTATAAGCCTTGCGGTTGGTGCGGGATGGATAGGTGTTATTTTCGAACTCTTCTATCGCGACAAGATCGACAGAGAATCATTCCATCACGACATGCCCGCACCTCAGCTTCCGGTCTTCCACTTCCGGTCTTAGATGTTTTTCACTCAGATGAGCCATCAGGCTGACTTGTTATCACCTTGATCATGACAGTTTCATTATTTCGAGGACACGTCTTTCTCTATCTGAGATAAAGAGTCCCTGTGAGAATACTTTGTCATGAGCCGGGCTCGTGCCTTCAATGACCGGGGCCTGCTTCTTGGTTTGGTTGGAGCGTAGAGTAAGTTTACTTGCGTTAGCTGTAAAATCTGCAACATTTTTCATCAGAATAATGTCTTTGGACAGTCTCCTGATTGATTCTTGTGACGGGATGACCAACAAAAAAACATAGAACTTGGAACAAGAATGGACAGAGAGCGCGGCAAATCGATACTGTGACCTAGGCTCGTGCTCTTCGTTACGTGGGCAGTAGAGGAGTCTTGTTGTTGAAACGTCCACTCGTCAAACCGAAGACCGAGTTCGATTTCCCCCCGGAGTACCATCATTGAAACACATTCCTGCAACTACGATATTCACGCCAAAGACAGAACCTTCACATTTTTTGTAATGCAGTCCAAGTTATTTCATCAAAAAATTCTGAAGTCAGATCGAATAACGATTATGATTATGCTGAAAAGCATGAAATTCCCATTCTCTATAATGCAGTCTTCGTTATGTCATAGAGACATACGACATACGTAAATTCCTAATTCAGACTGCATAAGTCTACTAGAGGGTTAACGCCATTTCCAAGAGTGCACCTTCATTGTTCTGTACCACATTAATCAGAACACCCCACCTTCTGTAAGATTACATTACGGGGAGTAAGTATGGCGTTAACGCGGACATTATTATTCAACCATCAGCAGATCCGGGTTAGAATTCGATCTTCAGTAACCAATGCCTCATGCAAGGTATGCTTGATACACGTGATGCAAAGATTGATGCTCATGATGTCAATCACTGGATTAACTGGATAGAGAAACAATAATCAGCAAAATGTGACTGTATTGTCTGTTGTGCGTATTGATGGATAGGGCGTCAGGCGAGAAACCAACATTTGAGAGACAGGTGGCTTCGCTCTAGCAGGACTAGACTTAGCTTTCTCAAACAGCCGGTGTCATCACCAATTTTTCAGTTACCCGTTGGTAAACGTCCATCACCAATCTCCCGTTATACACTCCATGGAAGCTGTTCAGTCGGTTATCGACTTGACGTTTGTTCTATTTTCTGATTCGTTCGGACGACTTCTTCCATTTGCAGATTATCGAGATTTAATTGTGTTAAGTATCGACCAATGAAATGTTAGTTTCCTTTGTTGTCTGGCTTAGTTTGCGTGATGTTGATCCCAAAGATGTCATTACTTGTATCTAACAGGCATCATTTTCTATATTCAATAGATATTATTTATTTAAATCTTTATTTACATACCATTTCTTTTATTTTATATGTTTTCATTTATTTACTCTTAAAGAGGGGTGGGGGTGATGTGGAGGGAGGCATATACGTATTGGCCACTCATCAAAAATCTTGCGTCATATCTAATATCAGCAAAATATCAACATAAGAACACATGTCAGCGATGTTCAACTACCACCCGATTCACATTCATTCTAGAGTCTGGCGTAAGAATAACAACGGTGAATGGTTGATTTACTGTCCACTCAAAGTCCCACTGTGACAAATGTTAGTTGATACTGATAAACTTCAAATTGTTATTTCTAGCATAAACTTTAGAAGCAATCGTTAATCTCCATCCCTTTTCAATCAGGTGTAATAGGACAAACGCATTTATAAATCAGTTGCCGCAAATCAATACCGCCATCATCTGTACAAAGATATACGCTATTAGGTACAGCACTTATCGATAGTTATAATGGTGCTGTTGATATTATCAATCTTGTAATTATCTGCATATAATCGTAGTAATAGGCAGGTTAACCAGTTTTGTGTAATTTCAATATGCATGAGTACATGCCGCTATAAACTGCTCAGCGTGTTGGACAGCACCCTCAATGAAGCGTCCCTCTGTTGACATCCCCGACTCCTTTGTATTGACACCGCTGCTGCCAAACACACCCAAGGACAGCTACAGCCGACCTCCGAGGCATCCCACATTTCAACGGCACGGTTATGAAACACTTAAATCTCTCTCTTTAGAGAATTTGTTCATATTTGCTCTCAGCGATCATCTGACCCACTTCGTCCAATGGAGGCGCGCTCCGCCACTTAGCTCTATGGCAAGTTCGTATACGGTAAATTGACGATCGAAGCACTCACGAGCATTGGCTGTTCTTGGATACACATAAAAGCTTTGTTCAGTGATTTGACAATACGCTCTGAGGCTTTTGCTGACTTAAATAATCATTTCGACCCTATGTCGTCGAAGAAGCGAGAGGGATTTTTAGATTAGAATTGAAATGTATTTGAAAATCCAATCGATATGTATTCTAATTAGAACTGAAATGATTCATTTTGAAAATGAGGTATGGCGATGAATGGAACCGAAGAATATTTCTGCAATCATGTTTCACAATTATGACGTAAATCTATGGTGAATAATTGATATCGGACGCATTATACCAGAGGAACAGTTTTCTTAATCCGAAGACACTGTGGAAAAATTTAGGGCAAGTGTCGAAGTGTCATGACGTGTTCTTTTCGTGAGAAAGTTTGCCGGCTGAATGATTTTTGTCTCGACATGCCGTGGTGATATTTTGTGTGAATGTTCATGCATTAACGATTTAAACATTTGATTTTACATGTAAAAGTATGGACTACACTGTGTTGAAGTAAACGACTGTGGGAAATGCGCCAATATAAACGTTTCAACATATTTGCCAAAGAAAGCCCCATGTGTAAACATAACTGTCCAAGTCTTTTAGATTTGGAGTGGCACGTTCCTTGATTTTTTTATTATATAATTATATTCATGTTTGTCTGGAGACTGGATGATCAGGGTTCTGCCTTCTGGCCGGGCCACTCCAAAAGATGGACAGTTATGACGGAACGCAACATACGTGAAAGGCAGATAGCTGCATTACATGAGTTTTTATTTCGTATCCTACTTTTATATCAAGATATCACAGTGTCTTAATGAATGTAAACGATTCCAATTGTTAATGATTTAACTCGTCATCGATTTGCCAGGCTGATGGTAAAAAGACATAAACAAATAGCTTTATCGATTACTTTTCCTCCTACAGCTTCATGTTGATTGTCAGCGTTGTGTGGTAAATAGTGCTTGTGCGGAATGACTATACTGTATTCATTGGTAATAATTTTATAATTATTAACATGAACGCATCGATGGTTTATTCACTTCCACGTCAGTAAACATTGTTCTTATTCTCATTATTAACTTCTACATAGGCGGTAAGCACAACGTGGTTGGGTCGTTTCATCGTTAGGTTGATTACACACAATTAATGTTCCAAAGCGTCATCGTGTCCGTGTGAACAGAGTGGAGAACAGAGAGGGATTATTACATTCAATCATGATTTCTTCTTGCACATATTCCAGATGCTAATTCTTCAATTTCTCCTAGACGATGACAGATCTACTTTATAACCACGCCAGCCTCGTTTGGCAATATTTCCTTCACTCCACCGGGTACCCATTTAGAGATGTATGATCATATTTCGAACATACATTTGCACCACCTGTGTTGTGTAAGGGTGTGTATACAGAACAGGGCCAGTCTCAAAGAATCGCGTAGGATTTTGACTTCCGATGCGAACCCGAAACCAACTGATAACCATTACTTTAAAGGTCTTAGCAGTACATCTGGAATTATATTGAATCAGTTTCCACTTGATACACACACCAGATGAGCTTATCAAGCCAAGCTGCTTTACGCCCTCTTTAATAGTAATTTAATGATTCCCAAGAACATGAACTTTTAAATAGAATAAAATATTGATGTATTATTTTTGAACAATGTCACGCTCTTAGGTTGTGTCTTCTTTTTCCTTTCTTTGAGAGCTGCTGGAAATGAATATTTGATGCCACAGGAAGTGACTAATTTTCTTGACGGCCGTGGTGTATTCTGACATATGCACAGACATTCGTACTTGTGTTGTGTGGGGGGCACAGACCTGTGGTTAAAACGTTGTCTCGTCGTCACTACGAACACCTGGGTCCAGTTCCGCACATGAACACAGTGTATAAAGCCCATTTCTGGTATCCCAAGCCGTGATGCCGCTAAAGCGGCGTAAAATCGTACTCACTCACATACGGATTTTGGATGTTAGCGCTGGAATAGCCTGGAATGTTAACATGGTTGGCACGGTGGTGTGTAGGCTAATATACATGGACAATATCGCTCAGGGGCTACGTAGCCTTGACCAAAAGCCCCGCCAAACAATGGAAAAACAATTGATCACGTGTCCAGTCACGTGTTCATGATGTGAACAAATATCACCCAAAAACAATCATAACAGAACGTAAATACTTTAGAATAGCTGAGGTGTAAAACGTGTTCTTTGTCGTATTGTAATTCGCTTAAGATCCGAGTGATAAATGTATGCAATAAAAAGGTAGAAGATACACATGATCTGAAAACATATACCAGGAATTAAGTTAACTGTCTAGTATCATTTGACACCCGGTGTTCAGTGTTCACGTATATCGCATTCATGATATCCCTTACCAGCTTGTCACTGTTTCATGTGATCACCTGTCACATGATCACCCATGTCATGAAAGCGCTTGTATCACTCGCTCACCTGTAGGATCATCCTATTTAAACCTAGGGATATGCTGACAATCTTGACAGAGAGTAAAATTGCTCTACAGGGATGGATCGATATAAAGTCATCAATAATTAAGTATGACATTTTCATGTGTACCTCATTTGAAATAAACAGGTCAGGAAAAATGTACAGCTATGGTTTTCTCTCAACGGTCGTTGCTAATTAAACCGAAGGACGATCTATTATTGAAAGGTCAGTATTGATCTACTGTGGGACGAGAGTCTAAATATTGATAGTTGTGTAGCAATAAAAGTGCTGAAAAAAAGATTAAAAAAAGAGAATGCCCATACGTAAATGATTCTAATCTGGGTAGCCGAATATAGACAAATCTTCATCACCCATGAGAAATATATATTTTCACTGATACTATGCATTAGGTACAAATGGAAATATTTATGAGAAATCGCTGCTAAAATTCCATACCGCGATTCAGACTGGATCCGTGAACGAATCACTGCAAACAGCACTGACACGAAGTGCCTTGAAAAAGGTTAGTATATCATGAGACTACGTTGGTAGCACACATCAAAAACACATGCAAGAGATCTTTTTTTCTCCATAAAAAATTGTCTGCAGTAACGTTTCGGGTTTTTATCGAATATCCATGACAGACAAAATCTGAATTTCCCTTTTACGACTGTGTGTGTGTACAATGTATTTTTGTTGATGCGGTTGTAAAAATATATATGCATTCCAAGCCTCGAAAACTTTCAAATCGATACATTATAAATAATTGTACATTAACTGGAAGTACCTGTGTCACGTAGGCAGTTGAAGGAAAATTAGCGTTCTGCAGTAAAATATACTGATGTATTTTATCATCAGTCTTTTAATCGTTGAGAAGCGCGTACAGAAGAGATTGTCTCACTCCGATATTCTTATAAATAAATTACCGTTAATAATACTCCAAAACCTTTCTGTGTCAACCTAGCAGTTCCATGTAAAGAATCGGATTATATGTTGATACAGCATGCTGGCAGGGACAATGAATCAGTTTTAACCATTTACAGCAGTAGCTGAACACCTGTTTAAGTATTTGAGGTGTGTTTCTCTGTGTGTTTGGGGAGGGGAGGTAGTGGGGTATGTGGAGTACTTTATCCAACCAATAACTACTAGCAAATATTGCATGTGAACACCAAACTCACTCACCCTTCTCTGAAAAAGTCTCCGTTTGGATATATTGATGCTGAATAATTGTACCAGTCACATAGACGTGTTTCTATATTTAACTGCAGTACAAAGAAACCAGTTTGCACAATTTGTTACTTCTAATACTGAGAACTTAATGGCATTTTGAGAGTTGCTAAAGCAAAAACGGTCTCATTTGATTTACCCACCCTATTCAACCAGTTCAACCTTTGAAGAACCAAGAGCCCCCCCCCTCAACACACACACACACACACACACACACACACACACACACACACACACACACACACACACACACACACACACCAAAGAAAAAGAAACCTTACAAAAACAAAAAGTAGGGTATATCAGGATATCTAAGACACCAAAATACATATTAACAGAACAGCCGTGCCAAGAAATGCAATAGACACTACCTTGAATATGAATATGGTGGTTTGGGAAAGACATGTCTATGTAAGTCCCTTACAAGGTGATATCAATTCTTCTTGATAGATAAACATGTGTTTGTGCATATAAAAGTCTGGGAGTAAGGAAGTTGATATTCCAACCTGACAGAATGGTATGGAAACGTTTCCCAGACCCGACACTTATTGCGACCAAACTCACAAAAAGAACGATAGACTAACACTGATTCATACGCCAGAGATAAGAATGAGTATGATTATCCACTGTAGCACACATCAGACCCATACGTGGCGGCACGGCCCCTTCGCAACTGAGATGGTCTTTGACAAGTAGTTCTTATACATAAAATGCATGTATAGCACCATATGTAGTTGAATTCAATGCTGAAACATAGCTGTGTAGGTCAGCAATCTTTACACAGAGCCTTACGTCATACGAGAGGGAGTGACAAAGATGTGTTGAACGGTTTCTGTTCTTAATCTGTTCTTGAGGTATTGAATCTGATTCTAGGCAGTTGTTGCTTTCAGCAGATGTATGCTTGAGACACAAAGTGTTTGGTTTTAATGTGCAATTTAAAGATATGTTTAGAGAATACATGTCTGCCAAAAAGCCCTTAAAACATACATGACTAGTAGCCAGTAAGAAGTACTCAGTAGTCAACGTAGGATGTATGTAGGGAAAGGATGTCTAGGGATAGGTAGCTGCCTTGCATAAAAACAGTCATATTGTCCAATTTATGTAGATCGATGTTCATAATGTCAGTCACTGGATTGTTTGGTGCATGAACAGACCAGTGATGTGAGTCAGTATAATTATCAATACTAAGGTACAAGATAATCAACAAACAAACATGTCGAGTTAATATAACTTTTTTTCTAATGCCTGTGGGTTTGATTAAAAAATAAGAGAATGTTTATTTTACTATCAAAATATAGCATATGTTACATTTCGTATGATGAATGCAAATTATTCCTGCACGATCGGTATTTGTGTCCTATAAAGTTGCCTTGGACGTGATTGCTATTCGATGTTCACCCCCCAAGGAATTGCAGCTTAAATGTCCGTAGCCATAACCTGCGTCTAGATCTATTAAATAGACTCGGGAGGGTTTAAATTATTGAGCTCACAACTTTAGGATCGTATTTATTAAACTTTACCTTACTTTCTAGTCCGACGGGGATGCCTTGGTCAATGATGCTGTCATTGCTCGAGGTGTATGGTGCCTCCATGCCTCTTTAATGTCCTCCGTACCCTTTTAACAACAAGTCTCCTGTCTAAAGATTAATTTCAGCTGAAGTCGTCTGTTTACGCCTTGTACACTGTCCCCCTGAGTGAATTGTCTCGGTAAACGATTACAAGTAGTCCGTAGGTGCTACTCCCTGGGTGTGCGTTTAAGGTTAGCAAACGTTAGCAAACACAACGTTTAGCAAACACAACGTTTTATTTTAATGATAGCGTTTGAAAATTAGTGGATGTTTAATTGCAGCCTTTTGATTCGGCTTTCTGATACGTGCTTCCAAACCTTTCGAAAACTATTAGGTCGACATCAGTGTTTGTGATGAGGTCTTTACAAACAGATGATAATATTGCCCTAGCAGCGAGACCTACAAGTCGGAGTAAGGAGCTTTAGCAAATAAAATATCGCGAGACTTGAAACCGGAAATTAGAAGCGACTTGCCATTGCCTGTAGGCACAATAACTCTGATGCACTTAATTCTCTGTGTGATTCTTTACGAGAAACCTTTATAGTTTTTGCCAACCTCACTCTGAAAAATCAATCTGCTCTATCAGAAGGGTGTGTTTTTGTTTGTTCTACGATGTAGGTTGTTTCTGGTCTTATACAAAGATTCCTCTGTACGTGTGTATATGATGAACGTACACATTGCGAGGCTTTGCTGTGTGACCGTGAACTGCGACTTCAGCAAGGATAAAGATTTATGACACAAACATCCTGGATACAATATTTCGTGAAATTTACTTCATTTTAAAGATACGAACACAGTGGATACCGTTGTGTCAGTGTTGAAGAAAGCTACGAAATACTTCGAGTTATGGAAACCTCGACACAACCGTACAATGATAATACAGAATATCTAGGCTTTTACTTCGAGCCATCCATAAGTTCAGCACAGTGGCTTTTCTATTTCGAAAAAGTTTGGCATTACCCTGTCTGTCAGTAGCAGTTTACTTCCAGAGAAACCACTATACAATATACCTCTCATCAAAACTCTCTACTGTAAATAGATTCACTTAATTCAGGCACCTGTTTTAATTAAAATTTGCAAAGTATTTCGTACTGTTTACATATGAACGGATGTATTGTAAAACAAATTCGTAACGTTGAAAGGTTAATTGTAATGAGTTCAATAATTATAAGAGTGAACATCGGCGACTTTTTAACGCAACTTAACACTAAAACACAGCTGTTCACATGCACACTATTTACATAGACCTTTCAGCAATTTGATGTGTGAACCTCGTGCAATTAATGTGCATAACGTTTGCAGCTGGTTCCTCCAAGCCAGTGGAGAAATCAATCTTCAGTGAAACCAAATATATACGCACAATATATAGTCAAAATCCCTTCATAGAAATAACACTACGTCACCACAAGAGGCGATACAGACCTGCCACTCCATGTCGAACAACAATTCACAAATGCTTACTGAATCCATCTCTGTCATCTGGTTTAAATTTTAAAAAAATCAAATTATTCCAATCATGTTTTGCGGTCACGTTTCGCTTATAACCGCTATACAAAAGTTCTCCGATGGTGACCCAGTCATTATATACCAGAGAGAATACGGTTCACAGGAACGTTATTAATGTTGCACGTCGCTTTACGTGAACACCTGGTGTTGCCTCTTTGCTCAGTAATATGCTTTATAGTGTCCGCCATATTTTCAGCTTTATGGCCCGTGTAATGTACACCTGCGGATATTTGAAACCGGCTATTGAATGCCATTGACGTTTTTCTTTAAAAGTCATGTGCAACCATTTAGATATATGACATTAAATCTACGTTCACGAGGATAATTATGTTCAATTATTGTTAAATTATATAATCTGAATTATTCATTTATATATACGGAGAATGTGTGTTGATGATGTGATGAAAATGGCTCATTGCTGGCAGTATCAACACAATGTCTGCAACAGACACCACGGAATAAACCTTGCGTGCCACTGTCGATCACCAAAGCTACGTGGATGCACCCAATTCCTTAACGAGATGCTGGGATCAGGATTAAATGAATTGTGTCTGCATTTCTACATTGTGCTTGCTTGACTGCTGACTTGCCAATTATGCCATGGAAGTCCAACAAAATAGATTCCCATGGCATGAAAACAGATTTCCCATTGCAAGGTAATATCCGGTGATGTGTTGGCTTTCTATATTCCTGAAACCTGTTTTGTTACGAGGTATGAACATGATACAATGGCGGTAACAATACCTCTTTGTGTTGTGCGTCCCAAACAAGGAGCTGCTGATGTCCTGCAAACATTAGCCGTCTACCATTTGTGTGTTGAATTCATGAAAAAGTTTATTTTAGCCTGTCATGGCAGTAGCCCATCTACATCACTCTATGGCTGAGAGTTTTACAGACTAAATGTGTACGTGGGACCCAAGTGACTTGTAATTGTACTCAATGCTTTTGTTTTGATTTTTTTCCGAACAGCAACCACTGTGCACTTCTTGTTCTTCTTAAACACGTCATAGGACCCAAATATGAGGTGCGTACTCTTCTAAGGAAGAGGGGCGGTGGGGTGGCGAAAGCTTTCGTGTGTCACGCCGAAGATGCGATCCTCCACGTGTGATACGTGTGATATTGCTGGGAATATTGTTAAAAGCAGCATCAAACTGAACTTCTCACGCGCCTCAAAATCCCATAATATGTTAATTAAAATGTGTAAAGCCATTCTGGTCTTTAATGACACAAGGAACGATATACAGTTGAGTGTTTTTTTCTCAGACTTCAGCAGTATCACACGGAGACATGTTCCGGAATTGTACAGCTCTCGACATGACATATACAGATATATAGCAGCAGAGCCCCCCAGTATACATACATGTATCTTTCTGTTATAAATCGGTGTGCTCAGCAAAACGTCAGGAAAATGACTTTGGTCTGAAAAATAACAAGTCTGGACCGGAAAAAAAGACGAAAACAAAAAAAAAGAAAAACAATATATGTGATGAACCACCTCCAACGCTGTCGAGGACAATGACATTTGGTCAGTGCCAACTAGGCCTTGTACGAATCCATTCAGAAGTCTCCTACGACGGAATCAGTTTGTTGTATACATATTTTATCCCAGTACCCACTTGGGTATGATCACTTCTACATTTCAAAGAAAGATAACGGGTAGTGATCACACACATCTATAATGTATGGGTATGTGACTCCCGCATGGAATCCATGGCAATCGTCTCTGTATATCTTTACAGGGAACACGTTAATTTCAGATGGAATTAATCCGTGCGCCTATTATCACTTTGAATATATAATGATACGCCATGTTTCTTATAATATGTTAATCAACAATGGCAGATAGTTCATTTATGTACTGTTGTTTCAGATGAAACCAATTGAAAGATTGTTTAAAATAGCATCCCTTAACTACCAATATTTGATTCTAGTATCATGTGTGTCGGGTAATTATAGTCAGTGGAACTACCAATGTGTTTCGTGAAAGGTGCATAACAAACAAACAATTGTTCACAATTGGCCATATCTGTCAAGTTCCATTGTGGTGGATTCGATACACAGAAAATTCCATGAAATCAACGTATTCGCACAGATTGTGTATGACACGTTCCACAGTAAAACTTCAAACAGAGTGTTTCTTCAAAGGACACATTTAAATATATTTCAATTAACTGAAATCAAAACTGGTTTAGTTATCATTTAAGTACAAATCATTTCAGAATGAAATTAATTGTCGCGGACTTAAAACCATGTGGTAATCTCAAAGTCATTTCCAGTAGAAAAGTGTTCTCAGTCCCATATTCTTCAGAGTAATGAAACGTTTTACGTTCTAAGCGAATAAAAATTCATATTTCCTGTGAAAACTATTCAATGATAATGGGAGACGCAAATGCACAATATTTTACCTCTAAGACTCTTCTCCGTGGCGTCTCGCAGGATTTTTTCGCCGAGATCAATACAGTACGAAAGGCCTGCGCTCGAAAGCATTCTTACTTAATAGTATTTCTCTTGTGCTGTAATTTAATTAGATTGAAAGCACACTGAGGTTCCAATGAGAGATTTCTTCAAGACACCATGCTCCATTTGGCCACGTGCAAAACCGGAGTTCGCAGACTCTTCTGATAGTGTGGAGATGACCCGTTAACCCACTTTCACTTTTATCCTGCTTAGTGGACACTTGTCTATTGGGTAGAGTAATTCTCTGCTTCTGTCTTACCACCAGTGCTGAACATAATCAATGAGTTAGATGTGGTTGGTTACTGAGCTTCTGTTAGGAGAATCCCGAGCCAGCGCAGTACGTACTTAGTCACCAAATACTGATTCCTTCTGGTGTAATCGAGACTTGAGTTATCCTAGGGAGAAAGAGTAGGGAGAGGGAGCCGTCTCACACGCCGACACCTGTACTCAGGGAGGGAGGGAGAGAGAGAAAGAGAGGGGGGAAGAGAGAGAGAGAGAGTACAGAAAGAAGGAGGTTTAGCGGTACAGAGGGAGGGGAGACAGAAGGGAGATCGAGAGCATGGGGTCTCATAGAGATAGAGAATATAAGAGAGAAGGAGAGAGAGGGTTGTGGTCTACACGGATTAGGTGGCTTAGTGGTACAGAGTGGAGGGGGAGACAGAGAGAGGAGCCCGAGAGTGTAGGTTCTCAAAGACATAAAAAATAAAAGTGAGGAGAGAGGGGGTTGTGGTGAACAGAGAGGAGAGAGGGGGTTGTGTTGTGCAGAGAGATGGAGAGAGGGGGTTGTGGTGTACAGAGAGAAGAGACGGTTGTGTGCAGAGAGATGGAGAGAGGACTGTGGTGTACAGAGAGAGAGGGTTGTGTACAGAGAGAAGGAGAGAGGGCTGTGGTGTACAGAGAGAAGGGGAGAGGGGGTTGTGTACAGAGAAAAGGAGAGAAATGGTCGTGGTGTACAGAGAAATGTAGAGAGGGGTTGTGGTGTACAGAGAGAAGAAGAGACTGTTGTGTGCAGAGAGGAGAGAGGGGGTTGTGTACAGAGAGATGGAGAGAGGACTGTGGTGTACAGAGAGAGAGGGTTGTGTACAGAGAGAAGGAGAGAGGGCTGTGGTGTACAGAGAGAAGGAGACTTAGTGGTACAGACGGAGAGAGAAGACGGAAGGTTGGGGTCTCAAAGAGGTGGAGAGAAAAAGAAAGAGGGGACTGAGACGGAGAGTTTGGGGTCTCCAAGAGATAGTGAAGGGGAGAGGGAGTCGTAGTGTAAAGGGAGATGTAGAAAGACTCACCGATTCAGAGAGAGGACAGACATGGATACACAGAAAGAGCGAGTACAGACTCAAACAGAGAGACTGTGTTATGCGATGCACTCTTAGAATCAAGATTATTTGTCTTCCAAAGAACGAAAATGGAACAAACGTGATTCCTAAGAAGCACTTCAAGTGATAGTTCTTTTGTCCAGCAGAAGACGAAAACGTCTGACAATAGTCAACCCATCAGCATTGTTTGCGGACACCGAACATAACCATAAAGAGTAGAGCAGATATATATATGGAAATAACGTTAATGTCACAGGATAGCACTGGCGATGCCGATGTGGCCATGTTGTGCCACAGATTTGGTTATCAAGCATGTTTGTCTTGCATAGTCACGTCTGAAGAACCCTCGAGATGAACTCCGGATGACGGACCTTGAGACGTGCCAGTTTTCAGACATTTTATTTGATGGAATCGTGACACTGAGAAGCGCGACCGGCCTAGTGCGGGCCAGCGATGGTCTTCCTGACTTTTCATCACCTTCTATTTGTCCGCCTCTTGCATACATAATAATAACGTTGTACCCTTATGAACCTATGTGCATTTGAATCATATTATGGCCCAAAGTAGCCTTATCCTTCGTGATAAAGTTGCACTCGCAGTAGTAATTGTATTCCGTTTGCAAATGATGTCTTGTATTTTGAGAATGATCAAATTGGTGTCTGAGATGTTTTGACGTAGGTTCATTTATGTCCCTTGTAAACTTGCAATTCCAAACTCATTGAAACAGGTAACTATTGTTCCACAGACCTGCCTACCTAGCGTATTTTGTCGGATACTTTTTGACTAAAGACGATAATACGTCCACATAACAGACTGTATGCCAATCGAGTTATACTCGTCGAAAAATAGTTTCGTTCCACACTGTAGTTCACCTTTTAGTATTAACCATCATTGAGAAAGTCCATCTCTGTTTTTCCAGTATTGTTTATCAATGCCATCAACAATGCCATCAACAATGCCATCAACATACCCGATTCCTACCGATATATTCCGATCACATACGAATGCCAACGACATGTGGCTGACCAAGCCATTGACTAACCCACGGATTCGAAAATCCCAAACTTATCCTTCGATCAAACGTTTATTGAGACACACAGCTCCATCCCTGGAATAAGTAGGTCAGCTAAAGGAACCAAGTATGTGTATTATGCATACTGCCCTGCAGACATTAAAATTGCGCATTCGGGAGACATGTTAGAAGGCGCCAGATTATATTCCTTATGAGATAGAACACTTTTACACGTCAAAATACACTTTTAGCCATTACTGAATACACTTTGAAAGCAAGTGAGGTAGGCAGGTCTGCTATATGCGAACAGTGACCATACAAATGGCCATGTATACACGTCCGCTTTTGTGAAATTACTTTAGAGAGAATGTGGTGGTTGGACAGCGCGGAGACTGACTTGTTTTATCGAACTGTTGACCTGGGCTTTAATCTTAATAATTTGCTTATGTTGAATGAGTGAGTTTAGAGAGACTCGTTGGCGTGTGTCAATATGTAGTTAGTCGCCTCTTACAACCAGCATGGATATCTGACGATGAGTTCTAACCCGGATCATCACGGATACGCTTCTGGTAGAATGGAGATAAACCTGCTGTGTTGGAAATTCAGAGGTATACAACGAAATTATAATACCACTAGATCGTTATGTGTAATGATAATGTCAGTCATGTACGTCTGGATATTTCAGTTTTATCTTCGGGTCATTGTACGCACACGCACACGCACACGCACACGCATACTCACGCACATGGATACGTTCGTGTATGTTTTGTCACTGTAATACTGGGTAGTCACATGTTTTTGCTGGCCGATACAGTTGGTGTACTATCAACGGCTTGCATGTTCACACATCTTGTAGATGTCAATTTGTCCTCCACGAACACGCTTTTCCTCCGACATGCAGGGAGCAGTGAGTCAAAACCTTTTAGTTTGCTGTCCATTTGAAATCTTCTCAGAGAGCGAAAATAATTTCATCTCGGTTTAATTCCTGTCTAGTTTGATTGATAGAAATCTTCTCCATAAGAAGTCCAAAGCAAATGAAATTTTCACTCCGAACCTAAGCCAAATCAAATACCTGTAAAAGCGCCACAACAAAAAAGACACTTTTTTAAAATAATTTTCCCATTCGTCAAGCCCCATCGGTGAACCGGTTTTGACATTTGGAGAAAGAAATGTATTTAAAAATCCTGGTGAATGTTCTATAGTCTAGTGCCACCCAGAAATTTTATCCACCGGGGCGGGCGACGTAGAAGTACCGAAGGCGCACCGAGTCTTGCTGACTACTGGATCATATAATTGGATTGTCTTTCCCAGTCAGTGTGCGGCAGATGGACTCGGGAAAAAACTGCATGGGACACAATTGATTGCAGTCCTTCCATGGACCTTTTGATGGACCTAAGAAATCGCAGTAGGCAGACCAAACCCATGCGAGCTGGCACTTCTTTGTGCTAAGAAGCTTACGGGGGATTTCTGAGATGCAGAGTTGAAGTCCGTGGTGTGTCTGAAACATGCCACTTAAGTGCTTTCAGAGACAGCCTTTACTCTTGTGTTAATCCCAGGAGGAAGGCTAACATTTTTTATTTGTTCTTTCTGTCTGTTGACAGTCTTCTATCACTGTGTTCTATCGCTGTCGCAGAGTAACTGATCGTAGCAACCCTTGGCAACATTTGCGTGTCAGATTTATTGCTTCAGAAAATTGATGTTTAATATTCAATTATTAACACGTAGATGCCCTTTTAATTTCCTCTGTTTCCGTATTGTTAGGCTTTGCAACAAGCACATATAATTTAGAAACACCGCACTTTGTCAGCTCAATACATGCTCTAATCTATAGATTCAACTCATAGTCACTGCTTCCCTGGCTTCTTAAAAAGTACACATCCAGACAATAGAAATATGCAGTTGAAAATATGTACACAACCCCAGCATTATAAAATGTAGAGTCGAAAGGCAATCATTGTCAGTGCATCAAATACATCAATGAATCGTGCAACAACGTGCATATTTCAATCTTTCGCTCGTCACCTCCTTGTTAGGGTTCGATTCACCATATGGGTACACTATAAGAAGCCCACTTCCGGTGTCCTGTGCCGTGATTTTGCTTGAATAGTGTGAAGAGCGACTCACTGTAGTTTGTTTAAGCGACCATCAACTATTCGACAAACTTCCATGTTGTTCACTGTTGTATTGAAATCATTTTGTTCATTCTCTACGTGAAGTATTTCTTTGAGCAACATATTTGAAGATCAAACTGTTGAGGTTTAGTTACACCAGGAGTACATTCAAATTTAGAAGCTCTATATATAAATGTGAAGGATTTACCAAAATCACACATATGTTAACTGGTGGTCGTCGGATGTGTCGAACCCTTGTCAGAGTGCACGTTAACACGTTGCCCTGTCACAATGGCAGATAGGGGCCAAACTATCGTATCGGTTCCCGTAATACATAATTGGGGACATGGTTGGCGTCCTGTCTAAGACGTCAGCGAGCGTGAGGTGACGGGATCAAGCCCACTTGTGACCGGGTGTCAAAACCTTGGGGTTAAGTTTGTGTGCAGACTCCTTAAGTGTTGTCACAACCCCTGGTGTACAATACACACCACTGAGCTCTCACGATCCCACGAATCCGTTGGTATATGACCAGATTGTGACCACACGAATACGTGCAAACAACCAATTATGTGTACAGAAATTTTAACTTCAAAACAGTAAATTTGGACTAGGTGACGTGACACTGTGAATTGGTACCTTGTATGGGTAGAGATTGGCATCCAGTGATCGAAGGAAAAAATACCAGCGCCTTCAGCATACGCTAGCTGCCCGGATATGTGTTCTACAGTTATATCCTCTTAAACGTCTCACTTGTATCTGAGGCACACTGTTGTCAGACTCCACACTGTTCGCGGTGCCCCTGGTTTGATACCTTCTGATCTCTTGGCGCAGATTAGGAGAGTGCCCGGGTTCTCCACCGGGAGCACAGCCCTCCCGGGTAATGCAGAAAGCTGCAGTGTTGGGGAGTCTACATATTCTTCGGAAAGTTCTTGGTAGGTTCGACAAGGCATCCTGTCCTGGGAGAAGTCCTATGCACTCTCTTGTATAGAGGAGTCAAGGGGCTTGAGCTGCTGATGAGCCTTACCAGTTTGACTGTGCCAGGATCGCCCGAACCCTCTCTCCTGCATATTTATTTTAATCTGTAAAACATAATACTGAATAAGAAATAGTTGTGGCCCATGGCAAGTTGGTGAGATCACGTTAGAGGCATCTCTTATCGTCACCCCTCAGACAAGTTACTTGTGATGCTTCCTGAAGCAAGAGGTTCGAAATATACCTCTTTTCAAGTGGCAGGGTACCCGCAATGAAATGACAGTGTGACTAATATTCCGTACCCTCTGTTCAGGTTCAGGTTTGTTTATGGCGCCATTAAAACGTATCATTTGCTTCACTGCATATTCCAACATGTCGTTTAAAGTACCCATTAAGCACACAAAACGTTGCACTTACCCTAGAATATTAAGGGCCTAAAACGTTTAAGTCATACATGACTATCAAATTCAATGGGAGGTATATCCCATACTTTTTGTTTGTAGCATGGTGGGCGAGCTGGCTAAGAAGCCAGGCTAGTGATGCAGCGAGGTTGAAGTGTCGGGATCGAGCCCAAATGTGACCGGGTGTAAAAACCTTGGAGTCAACTTTGTGTGCTGACTCTTTCAGTGTTGTCACAACCCCTAGTGTACAGTACACAACCCTGTGCACTTAAAAGAACCCATGAATCCGTTGGTATATTACCAGATGGTGGCGACATGAACACATGCATACACCTAGTTGCGGGTACAGCAACGTGCAGTAAACGTGGACAAAGTGCTGTGACTATGTGTCCCAGTCCACCCAGCTGTCAAATGGGTACCTCGTTAGGATGAGAGAGCCACAATAAACTCGGTGCCCCTAGTGGCAGCAAGAGTTGCACACTCCCCGGGGAGTTGAGATTGAAATACGATGTGCTGTTGAGATTGACATCCAGTGATCGAGGGGAAATACCAGCGCCAGTAGCATGCACTACTGCGTGGATATGTGCGCCATATAAATATCCTATCTATCTGTCTAGTATGTTCTCTTTCTTTGTTACCGTGAGTGGGTGAGTGAGTTTAGTTTTACGACGCACTCAGCAATACTCCAGCTATATGGCGGTTGTCTGTACATAATCGAGTCTGGACCAGACAATCCAGTGATCAACAACATGAACATCGATCTGCGCAATTGGGAACCGATGACATGCGTCAACCAAGTCAGACAGCCTGACCACCCGATCCCGTTAGCCTCGTACGACTAGCATAGTCGCCTTTTATGGCAAACATGGGTTGCTGAAGACCTATTCTACCAACGGGACCTTCACGGGTCTCTTTGTTCCCGACCTTGTTGATGTCAATGACTGTATACTGTGCTTTACACTTTGCTATTGACACTACCCCGTTCATATATACCCCGGATATATTGCTGTGTTATCGACATAGCGATCGACATAACAATAAATAAACAAACTAAAAGATGTTGATACATCGCAATGCAGTTGTTTCTGGAAACAGGTTTTCAATAAGGTAATAAATTTTGCTCGAATTCTCAAGATGTCGACTGTAACAACGTGTTGTCAGCCTTGAAGTTCACAGGGCACTCCTGTAAATCTGAGTATCCGGACATAAGTAGATCTTAAGACGTAGTGAAGTTTTTAAATGCCACAGGCGTTTCGTAGGGGTCATTGCCAGAACAGATGATCAACGCAAATGACCGGATTAGATGATCGCTCCTAAAGCTCTTCAAATGGAGAAGACGTAAGTAGAAAAGTTTTCCTGTTAAACATTTTGCAACGACAGACTATTTGGTCCTTTGTCTACAGGTATTTGACATTTAGACTAAGTCGTGGCAAGACTGTTTATTGCCTACGGCGACTCTCTCGTAATGTCACAAGCCATTTGGTTTCAGTTTGGGTCGGGATGCGTAATGCCACATCCGTCCTCTGGTGTTTCAGTGCGTAATACTGACTACCTCGTCTGGTATGGGGCCTAGCTGCATAATTCTAAATTCGTCATCTGGGAGTCGAACGTAAAAAGTTTTATTGTTGATTGACAGTTTGTCTGTAGCCTTGTACTCAGCAATATTATATATCTGTGACCATGTACCCATATACCATATGCCACCTATGTTTGGTTTGGTTTGGTTTGGTTTGGGCCTAATGGGAAATAACTCCATTAGGCTCAAGTTTAGGCACTGCGTCCGAATACCCACAAATATATAAAAGTTGCTCTTAGTTGGGATCAACACCTGAGATCCGATGCTACTTGTCATATAGTTTAATTGTTCTTGGCTGTCTTATAATTCTTCCACTCCATATTCACCCGATAATAATGGCCATTTAGAAATTTCAATACTCTTTGGCGAGCTATGTGATACACGCTGTGCCCTGGCTGACAGTGATTCCAGTGTGCCTCTTCAACACCAGGTTTGCCGATACAAACAGACAGCTTAAGAAACTACTGACGAGGATAAAAACACTATTACGTCAAGTGTCTTGAGCATAACACATTTCACCTGCCCCTAAAAGCAAATTTACCAGTGCCATTTAAGGAGCGTTTTAAAAATTGCCAGCATTCACACAGCAGACCAGTCGAACAACGACAACCACGGACACATGTTTGGCACTAATCGCCAAACAACACTTCCATCACCACATCTACTCTGACTTAAATCAGGAGCAAAATGTAATTTCCCGATCAACCCAATTATGATCGCCTCAACAGACTTAACGAGGGGTTTACGGCCTCTCTGCAACAACATTTCGGTGGAAACCCGACAAAGGAAATGACAGTCTTTGGTTTAAGAGGGCAGGCAAGTTTTGACACCTGAGCGAGCAGGAATTGAAGTGTAAAGAATTCCCAGATGGGCATATGACATTGTTTTACTGGCCTGCTCTTTCCACAGACGTCCGCGTGTAAGCTGGGGAAACTTTCATAGGAGCTTTTGAATCACATGTCGATCCTGATCTGGATCTGCCACTGACGGAGAACCCGGGGACGAAAAGTCGGGGATCTATTTTATCTCATTTTGATATTACTGTCAAGCGTCTGCAACTGAAAAGGGGGTTTAAAGACCATTTCTTTTCAAAGTGATTCATTTTCCAATAGCATCACTCATCATGATAGTATGCAATCATGCATTCACATTCAGGAATGAAACAGGGTGGAAAGCGAGATGAGCATTTCATATCAAGGGGATTTAGCTCTCTGTGCTTCTTAGCGATGGAAAATATATTGACAGATTCTGTGACTATTAGAGGAAGTGATTATGTATCAGTCATGATGATTTTGAGAACCATGTGACATAAACACATGACAGTTTGTTGGCTGCATCCGTCCGTAGATCGGTAATTAAGCCTCTGTAGATCTGGATGTTGGATGAATCCATCTGTACGTGGCTGAACATCTTTAGCTAGATAATACTGGACACGCTGATTGCAGACCGCTGACATATTTGTACCGACTGTACATCTTTAGCTAGATAATACTGGGCACACCGACTGCAGACCGCTGACATATTTGCACCTAGACCCTTTTACATATTGGTTACATTCTTTGGTTGAGCGCGATCAGAGTGGTACCTAAACCCTTGTAGATGGTGTGTTCTCTGTAGAAGGTACCTAGCCGTTTGTAAATGGTGGGAAGGCTTTAGATTACTTTCAGACTTAATGATGTACTTAATGATGATATCTCGGATACATAATACCAGCGACCGTGTAGGGTTGGTAGAAATATGGATACGTCCACATGGAGAACGTTAGTGTGTATGAACCCAGTCGGTATGACTGTAATAGCGTAGTTCACTCATGCTGCCTGAACATAGTTTCGATAAGCGTTTAACATCCTTTTCCTGCCATTTACAATCATCTGTACATTATGTGTTGCTTAACGTCAAACCCAACACAAATGATATACCGTGGAGGCTCAGTGAATCAGCTGCCATCATGCTGTCCGCTATTTGTTCTGGGTTTCATATATCCGTTTCAAAGTGAAATATCAATATTTTACCTCAAATTTCTCCACCTCAAAAGAACATTTTGCCGAGATGCGATAAAGAAAAGACTCGTACCCTTCGAAGCCTGTAAAAGATAACCTATAATGTTTCTTCATATTTATTTATCAAAACTAGATCCAGGGCATGAATGAATGTAACGACCATTCCCAAGCGACGTATAGCGGTAAGGAGATTCTGAACTTATTACAGATAAAGGCTGACGACCGTGTATGTTTTAACACGCATTTGTTGCTTTCACTGTCTCCTTTTGTGGACTCGCCGTTTAAATGTAAGCAAAGAAATCACAGAATTAGTGTGATATTTGGTTATGATCAACGGTTCATTGAGTATTAAATGTTTA
Source organism: Haliotis asinina (assembly GCF_037392515.1). NCBI lineage: Eukaryota > Metazoa > Mollusca > Gastropoda > Lepetellida > Haliotidae > Haliotis > Haliotis asinina. The sequence goes on from NC_090290.1 coordinate 2,775,162, forward strand.
CTAGTTTTCCAGTTAGATTTCAATCCATCGGTCCTTTGTTTAGGCTACACGTACCACACATAAACAACATATCAAGATTATCTTCATAGGAGCATGTTGTTTGGTCAATAGAACTGACGTCATAGTTGCCGAAACAAACCAAATGACATACGGTAATTATGGTTGGTTCTGTTTGTCTCATATTTCATGCCGCATGCCAAAAATTTATTTTTCAGAGCCATTTACCACAAAAGCATCATTGAAACACCCAGCTGTAAGAGACTCGGCACCAGGAAGGTTTTTTTCAGTCGGTCTTGATCAACTTGATCAATTCTTGACATTTTGCGTCACGCAATAAGCAAAAAATGTTCTGTGCCTAATCAACAGAAATTTGACATGTAGTGAAAAAACAAAACTAATGACTTCCAGAAGCGTCTGCAGGAGATAAAGAGTGATTCCTCGTCATTGCCTTGACGCTCCTCTGTCAACCATCTCCAGTCGAAACCTAATTATAAAACAACGATGAGAGAGATAATGTGATGCGTTATCTAATTTCTTCCTCGATATTATAGAAATGTAGGCTTTCTTCATTTGCCTGATTCGATTTGCACGTAGTGCTGCGTCTTTTTAACTGGAAAAAATTACACTGTGACATCTGAAGGTGATTTGTCATACATCAAACGGAATATAAGTACTCGTGTATCGGATCAGGAAGATTGTCTGTAGTGATCGTCTTAGTGACTGACCTGGTTACACGTTTTGACTCGTCGCTGTTGCCCGGACAGATATTGAAAATGGTTTATTTAGTATTTGGTCACTGATATTTTATGAATCAACACACAAATACCACTGACTGTAGTATCGAGGGTATGTATGGTACTAAATATGAACACCGTTCATGTGCAAGAATAATGGGTGACATCGCTAGCCAAAGTGCTGATTGCCCGAAAGCGCATGTCCTTGGGATTGATTCCAGAGTGCTGAATGTCCGAATGTTGGATGCAAGAAAGTAGAATGTTCTAGTCCCGGGTGTCATAGCGCTGGATGCCAGAATCATGAATGCCAGAGTTCTGGTTGCTCTAGTGTCGGAGTCCAGACTCCTGAATGTCCGAGTGCTGGATGCCCTAGTGTTGTAGTCCAGACTCCTGAATGCAGGAGTTCTGGATGCTCTAGTGTTGGAGTCCAGACTCCTGAATGCAGGAGTTCTTGATACTCTAGTGTCGGAGTCCAGACTCCCGAATGCAGGACTTCTGGCTGCTCTAGTGTCGACTACCAGAGCGGTGGATGGTCTGGTCTCGGATGCCAGAGCGTCGGACCCCGGAATGTGTGATGCATGACTGATGGGTGCCAGAATGATGCTTCTCTGCTGTGATATTTCTGGACTATTCCACTGAACGGCGTAAAATAATACTCACACTCGGAGTTGACACGCCGAATAAAATACTACTAAAATCAGGGAAAACCATACTCACTTTCTCCTACCAGTTCTGCCCCCCTAATAGCCAGTAAAACATTGTTGCATTTTATAGTTTTGGAAAACGATTTGAATAACTGGATGACGCAAATTTTATATTCAATCAACTTGCTTTCTAATTCCTCTACAAACGGTGATTTTCTACTGGAGTATTCATTACTACGGTGATCAGAGGGTGCGGACTAGTCAGTCGGGGGATGTACGTGAAATACATAGTGTTGATGTATGACAATTGTGACTACGAATAGTTTTCCGATGCACGCCAACCTCCCTATCCTTATATCATATTCATATCTATAACCGTACAAAATATTACCAGCCACATTTATCAAAGACGCGAGAAGTCATAATCGTATTGCCAACATCGATTTCCAAACGTCTTGGATTAACTCATCCGTCGACAGTTCGGTGGAAGACAGCAAATCACAACCTCCCAGACAATTAGCGCTGCCTTCTACGTAGGCCCCTTTCAAGGAACGATAACAGCAATTCAGCTTTGACAGACAGCACAAGCTGTTTTCAAAGAAGCTCGTAGGCCTCACTATGATGTCATAACATTTGGCTTGCATGCATTGTTTTGCTTCCTATCGGGCCTTCCGATGCTGCCAATTACAAGACTGTAGTGATCATTGACCATTGGTATTCCGAACGCGAGCTCACATCCTCTGAAGGGAAGGGCAAATTGCTTGTAATTAAATTTGTACTGTGGTAATCATGGCGCGATCTTGGTGCAGGGTGGCAATTAATGGACTCCGTCAGTGCCTCATTACCTACAGCCCGGCATCGATTTAGTAAGCAGATAGCTCCGGCCATTGTTCGTCTTCCAAACACTACGAAAAGGGCTTCTGCACGAGAGGGCAGCACTCACTGCACGTGCCCCGCGTGCTAATGAAGTGTCAAAGGATGGGACAGACTCTTGCTCAGGCTACAGATTGGGGACATGCTTTAATCTTCTTCCTGCAAGGCAGATGGAAGACTAATAAAAAGTCCTGTTCCGTATAAATCTGCCTTGAGCAATTTCTGTTTAAGGGTCAGAGACTGGAACCTTCCTCTTATGAATGTTTGGGAGTTACATAACACACATTCGGATCCATTCTATTTCGTCCGTTAGTTGCATAGTTTCTTTGCGGGAGCATGGTTTAACTGTTTAAGTGTATGCGGTTTACCGACCGATACCCGTTTGACGCGGTTTGGGCGGTTGGTTAACGGCGAGCTCAGGAGTATGAAAACTGAAGGCTGTCTCTAATAATTCCAGCCTTAATCACACACTTCAATGACCGCACTTTTTTCGTCACTGTACCAAGTGAAACACAGTAATCAACAAGTCATTCATAGCTGTTAGTACTAAAATTTAAAGTGTCAAGTTTCTTACTAAAAATAAGGTACTCACCATGAAGTTGTGTTTACATTTGGATCGGGACTGACAGCAGATGAATTTCTTTCCCAAGAACAACATGAACGAACGAAAGCAGTGACTAGAGATTCCAGTATAGTGTCTATAAAATCTGTCAGATACATATTGGATCTCCAGACTACGTAAATCAATTGAACCAATAACGCACATGTATTGTACATATCACTAAGAATTTGGCGACAAAGAACTTTGTGTGTCAACGATCCAACGAAACAGGTCCAATTTTACGTTGTTTGAAAGGCACCTAGAAATTGAACCAACATGAATGCATGACACGTTACATGGATAACAACCACTTTTTTATTCTTCCCAAGACGTTGCAGAGAAAATTCTGCTGCTTCAACGCATTCACGTAACTATATTGTGATCTTTGTACATCAGTATACATGCATATATAATATATATACTTACCTCAGCATTGACCTGGTGAAGGAGCGAGAATGAGCACCGTTAGTCGTTATCCATAAACGTGTTATGTATTCAGGTCCAATTCTGGTATAAAAGATTACAATGAAAAGAAAAGTATGTTAGGTGTTCGGAAGATTTACTCTAAAGGGTTGCATCTATTTGGCTATTCTGATCTCAGATGCATGTAGGATGTATTCTATACTAGATAATGAAAAGCCGATTTGCATGTTACTGTGGTAAGATACCACATGTTGTGTGTACATACCACATGCTGGGTACTTTGTGGTTACAATAAGTAAGGAAAGTTGTGCTTGATGATGTTCTTGATTGCTCGAAGTCACTCTACGTCTTGCCCAAACTAGAGCGGGGTAGCCGTGCAGTTAAAGTGTTTGCTCCTTGCGACGAAGCGAAGGTTCTATTTTCCACATGGGTAAAACATTACTGAGATATTGCTCAAAGCGGCCTATATTCGATTGTTAATTTATTTGTTTTGGGGTCTTTGGGCAGCAGTTACAAGTGATGTGGATGTCATGTTCTTCATCTATCTTTTGAGTGTATTGTTATTTTTCGTCACTGATGTTGATTCACATGCACATCTGTTTCCATCCATAAATTCTTGTCTTGGTGTTATGTTGTGTTTTTTCTTGTTTGTTCAGCGTCGCACTCTGCAGTATTCAAACTATATGGCTGTGGTCGACTGTAAATATTCGAACCAGGACCAGGCAATGCGGTGATTGACATCTACTGTTTTCACAAACGATTATGTACATCCTCTATGTCAGTTAGTCTCCCCATAGCCTCTGACGACAAGCATGGGTTGCTGAAGATTTCTAACCTGTATCGTCATGGGATAATTAAATCACAACGTGATAGTGCATAGCAGTACATCGGAGTGTAGAACTGAGCTTCGCAATGTTTGTCTAATCAATCTATGGTGTGTCCACTGTCATTGCTAATTGATTAGCTCATACTTTTACCCAGATTGAGGGATGTCCAACAAGTCTGATTGTAGAGTAAAACCCAAATTGCGTTGTGAATTGATACAAGGAGGATCTGCTACAAGTACAAACTTCTAATAATCAAATACTTTTGTAGCTTCAAATTCGTCAATATTTGATTCTACGAAAAGTGCACATTGGAACTCTTTACGTCCTAATACTTACTATCAGAAACATGCCCATCTAAAGCCCATCAAGCGTTTCAACACACATAGCCTAGTGAGTGAGGTTACCATTAGTCGTAATATCAGGTCGTCTTTACTTCTCTCAAATGACATAAAAGAGATGGCTGTTACCATCTACCTGATGTATTTCAAGTTTGGGCGTATTTCTGTGTGATCAGTACCGTATTGATTAACGGGTGTAATTGCCAATGGTGTCACCAATTAATGAACATTTTGGTTCAAGGAATACGTAATTCTGGAAATAGTAAATGTAACTAACAATTTTGATGGTAACGAACGAACCCATTTTAAGTTGAAAGGGAGACCCTGTAGGGAGACCCAGAAAAGGAGACCCTGTAAGGACACCCTGTAAGGAGACCCAGAAAAGGAAACCCTGTAAGGACACCCTGTAAGGAGACCCAGAAAAGGAAACCCTGTAAGGAGCCCCAGAAAAGAAGACCCTGTGTGGAGACCCAGAAAGGGAGACCCTGTAAGGAGACCCAGAAAAGGAGACCCTGTAAAGAGACCCAGAAAAGGAGATTCCGAGCCTGAACCTGATTAAATCTAGACTAGCTTCATATAAGGCTTTAACAGTGCAGCGAGAACTTGGCATTACCGAACATACCGTGGTTCAGCGACTGTTAGGCAGTCTCGAATGTGTGCGTAGTGCCAAGGATTGGGTGAGTTAATTGGGTCCGTGCTTTCGGCATGACGAGCGAACGTTTTAACCACCGCAGGGGAAGGTATTATGATGAATATTATACGTTCTTTGGTGGTCTCAAGGGGATCAGTGAACATCGTATTTATCTTACCGAACACCTCAATGTTCATTTTGAACTGTTTCAAGCATGAGTATCAGATCGTACACTTCAGCTAACCCGTGTGAATCAAACGATTCGCATCTTGCATCTTGCTGGGTTTTTTCCCGTAGATATTGTCATAGTAATAGATATAATTCCTCATTTGAAAGTTTTGTCAAAATTTATTTAATGGAATGCGAGGCATGTTTTTCCTTGCCAACGCTAGACACAAGAAAAACAGATTTAGAGTTATCTCCCTTCCGTCGATTTGCACTCGTAAAACATCGGTAATTTCCGTCCATCATGCGTGATGCAGTGATATGCGAGATAAGTACCGGGAAGTACCGAATGAGTTGCTATTGGCAGCAGGGTGTATTGTAATACACCTCGCTTATACATGGGTGTGCATTGAAAACGATAGAAGAGCTCGAAGCCAAACAGACAGCGCGACATTTATGTGTGAGGAAAGATAAATATATATGTATCATTTGAAACTGGTCAGTGTTCAGGACCCAATGTTAACACGACATCCAATACTTCTAGAAACTCCAGCCATTTCCATTTGCTCCCAAGGACGTTTCAGCAGGGACTGTGGGATTTGATAGTTGAGATTGATGTCTTGTCAGAGGCAGCTGTGTAGCCGATGGCGCCCAATCCCCTGTACCCTGTCAAATATAGGCCTAGGTTGGCCAGGCATCGCAGTCTTGTCTGGCGAACAATTATGGCCATACACAAGGGATCTAGTGGCATTCATCATGTACTGTGTGTTGGATGTACAGGGAAGGTGTGACTGTAATGAGGATATCATGGCTAGTGATATAGTCAACTGTAGATGTTACAGGGCTCTTTCAACTGCTCTGGTAATTCCCCAAACTCATTCTCCAATACCGCCGTCTGCCAGTACAAGCTTGGTTCGAACTTACTGGTTGCGACGTCATTGTCTAGTAGTTTCCAAGTGCAAAACAAAAAAAACTTTAAGAACTATTTAGTCGTGACTTTGCCACCAGATACATTCCACAGGCCGGAGGCATTTAGGAAACACCATTAAACTTTCATGTCAGATACCCCTTCTAGACCCGATCAGTAACACCTATAATCTGGTTCATGATTTACAGCTGTAGGTATTTTCTATGAACTCTAAATTATAGAAACATTTCTTGAAACACTGAGTTATGATAAATACGGATGTAATGACAAACGTTTAGAATGTGATTGTACCATTTGACCAAAACTCACTGGAAGTATGTTAACGATGATGCTGTTACAATGGTTGTTTTTGCTACTGTTACTATGCCAACATTTCTTTCATATGTGCTTAGGCTTATGAACTTCGACAGTTCTTCACATTAATGAGACTTGCCACTGCGAAACATGTCTCAGCTGCCCCTACTTGTACAGTAATCTGTAAGGCTTTTCGTCCTCAGATACATATCGATCACTGGATCTATTAATTGTATTTATTCTGTGGTGATCACCTTGATCAAAACATACTTTGATGTTCCTGGTGCTTTGTGTGTTCATATCCAACGGAATGACGTGATTGAGGAGCTTTGACGAGCAAGTATTACGTGATTGATGGTTAAGTAACAGTCGAAGAGTATGACAAATATAGAGGATATAAATCTAACTATATGGGATATTACTGATAGACATTTAGTTATTTCACAATCCGTTATTTGATTTTACAGCGTCAACGATATTTCAACAATATACGCTGACAATAATTGATTAACAAAGCGTTTGCCGTCTACATCTGTGAGTTGTACACTAGCTTTATTAAGTGAATTGTACTGACGGACGTGTATCAAATTACTTGTATTGAGTGACTTGCAATAAGTCTTATCGTTGTCCATGACATTCGAGCATTCTTTGATGATGAAAACATTTAGGGAACGTTGCTTGAGGCAAAACTGTAACACAATTTACCTACTAACGACATCCCCCTCGTGACAATGATATCAATTGTACGGTGATATCTGGTTATGTGAAGAAAGTGTCGTTACAAAGGTGTACGAAAAGTCGGTCTCGGTTAAAAACAAGAATCTAGGTTAATGGCCTAAGTCTCTGGAACGGACATTGACATGTTGAATTCGAAACATCACACACTCCAGGCTGCCGTATCTGCTGATACTGACCGACACACACCAGGCTGCGGTGTTGGCTGATGCTGACAGACACACATCAGGCCACACACCAGGTTGCGGTGTCAGCTGATACTGACAGACACGGATCAGGCTTCGATATCGGCTGATACTAACAGACACAGATCGGGGTGCGGTGTCTGTTGATACTGACAGACACACATCAGGCTGATACTGAACCTGAAAGCACACATTAGCGATGGAGACTATACGGATAGATAAATAATGACACCAGGTGTGAGGAAGTGGGTAAACATAACTGCTCTATCCGTCTCAGGGTTTGTATGAGAAATGCTGGAGCCCGTTGGTGAGGAAATCAAAAGAGTATTTGACGCAGTGGAATTGTTCAGTATGTTTTCAAGCATGTCTCTCTTGGCACCTCAAGAGTCAATACCCCGTACTCGACGCAATACTGACTCCATAATTAGAAGTTTTATGTGTTGCTCGTCATCTATTGGAAGTTCACAATGAGAAAACCGAAACCATCCATCCCTCTTCTAGTACTCATTGGTTTACACAAACTCCAGTGCCAATTGTGTGGTTCTCATAATGAAATTGATGGATGTGTTGGCATAGATGAAACTTCAAGGTAAACACTAGAGTACTACTTGACCCTACTTGAGCGCAACCACACCCACAATGTCATCCGTCAATCCAGAGTCGTGAAATGAGTTACTAGGAAACTATAATAATAATAACGGCACTTTTAGTTCTCTGAATTCAACACCACGGATGGGCACGCTCAAATTGCTACAATCTGATTATTATCATCCCGGAAAACCCAGCAGTCTGTGTTGTGCTAGAAGGTAATAGTCCAACACTTATCCCACCGAATACCCATAGTCTGCTACATGAACATATGCTAACAGTTGCCTGAGGTGAGACCACATGTGTCACATGTGCTTCGTTGTGAGGCATCTTTGAATGACATTGTCATTTATCTTCAAACAAGAAGTAAATGTGAAGAATGCAATTATTGAAATAAAGTGTTTCCTTGAGCAAACATAAATAAGAGACAAATATAAGAATTTTAATGCACCTTCAACTCTGTGAAATGTTCAAACAGCAAATGGATACCACGTGAAAAGATACGTGATTTTAAAACTGTTCTAAGTAAATATATAGTCACAGTATTACCCAAACTGATACTGTTAAAAAAGAAGAACAGGCTACAATTTACTTATAAGGCATCCAGTATTTGCCATAGTGAACGTAAATAGACAGAAAGCCATTTTGATATATCCCACTTGCCACTGCATTACGTTGCAAAGACACATTTGTATTTCAGTGACACGGTTTTAAGACCTTGCACTGACGTTCAATACCGCTTTTCTCAGCTCTAGCTTTGATTCAAGGGTCAATCTCTCCAAACATCATTCCTCTGTTTACCATTCTGCTCAAGACTCGTATCTGCTTGTTCCTAGACGTCGGCCTTCTGGTGACAAAGACGATATAGCCACCGGAAATTGAAAGCCGGAAATGACGCAACAGACAAGCAGATCTGCCGATCATTGCGTTGAGCAAACATGATATCGTGCATTGGATTCACTTCGCCTTTGACGTCGATGGAAGGGGAGCTTTGCTTTTTGAATGACTGTCTTTATCAATGATGGTATAAGAGCACCGAAAATAGATGACCGTTGACAAGAGCTTAAGAGCCAGTTCATGATCATTCAGTTGCGGTATTTGCAGTAGTTGAGATTCTATGTTATGTATAAGATTGATTACTGCCTATAAATGCTTGGGATGTGTGACGGTGTTTCTTTACCGAAGGTTTAAGCTGTAAGGAACTACCGTTAGAAAGCAGGTATTCACATATTGTTCAATGATTGTTATTTTGACGTTGGATTTGAAGAGGAAAGATTTTTCTGAATTGTTTACAGTATGGCGTTTCCGTCCTTATGCTGTGCTTGCTTTCAACGTCTTCCTTTTTGGAAGGCATTTTTCGATTGTTTGATGAGTTCCTTGAATGATTTGTTTATAAAAAATACTTATATTTGGCTTTATTGATAGTATGTGAATATCACACTGCTGTAGTTATTTATGGCGAAAAATTGACATGCATTGTATAATGAGTACAGTAAGTATTTACAAAGGGTACAGACTTCAGTTGTTATTAAAGTTCAAAATGATAGCCATTGCGTGAAATGTCAAACTGCAGAAACATTTTTCAACATGACCACCCGATTAACATTGGTGTAGAACAGCATAACAAATGAGAGTATTTTCGGTATTGGTATGTTTCACACCTACATATTGCTATAAAGTTGTGAAAAGAATGAACCTACTATCAAATAACAGGTCTCCTCTCATGTTTATCACACGTGTTGCTTTCAGAATGGCCGGATGACATAGCTGATAGCATATCTGTCACATGTCTGATCTAGACATGACCACCATGAGGTGTAGGGAACGTCAGAGACCTCGCGTAATCATTCCTCATCCGTACGTAACATGCTACCCTCTGGAACGTAACGTGACGTCAGGATGCTGCTAAGCTATTACCATTTGGACGATAATTCTGCATGGAAACATACACCTTGGAACTAGGTGCATAAGGGTATACATTGAAAACACTGACGGTATCCCCTTGTTCTTACTGGGAAGTCAGTGAATAGTTCAATGGCATTATGGGACGTATGCTCGAAAAGGACTGCCCAAAACCGACCTCCATTCCCTGCTATCATGCATCATAAACATACAGCGATGCAAGTATCTCTGTAGGACGTTTTGCAGTAAACTATGTTGTTGATATTATTTAATCAGAACTCAGCAAATTAAACAGCAATATTACCATAAACTCCCAACAGTAGATACACTACAAAGTAAAATGGTCCACAATTCAATGTACACAGTTACCTCCCTTACCAGTGACAGAATTCCTAAATCATCAAATTGCCGTAGAGTTGAATTTTCCAATAGTCTTTCTGGTTGTGAAGTTTACCTCACTCATTCATGCAAGCATGGATGCTAGGTTCGGCCTAAACTATAACTGTCGCATTTGATTCCGCGGTATTGATAACTGTCTAAGCGTGAGTAAGATGTCAGTATTTATGCTGATCAAAGCGGTGTTAATCCAAACTTGCTACCTCTCTGACAGGAGATGGGCGATCGTATGTTAACAGTCGCCCTAAAAATGCAAGTGCCGGCCATTGCGGAACCCCGAACTCTTAAATATATCGACAGACAGACGGAATCGTCCTTGGAAGACTCACACTTCATTTTGTTACCATTATCGCCTTCACTTGTTTAATTCACTAAAACCCCCCTTTCCGCTCGGCGACTAAATTACCCAGTCGATCGCTCGCACGATCTGGTATCGGTGGTAGAGCTCGATAGTTCGAGGCCTGACAGACAGGGGGCGCTGTAGCTTTGACTCGCGGGATCTCATGAGTTCTCATCGATTCTCGCGAAGTGTCGTATCCTGAGAAAGGGTCGACACCGCGCAGTCTCTGATCTGTGGGCAAACGCATCATTACACAAGGGTTTATACGATTGTGCACTGCCGTTATTGATGGTTCGTTTTGATAGGCCCAATGAAAAAGATGCCGCTCCTTGATCTAAGCTAAACATACCACATTCGTAATTTATCCTATGATAGTAATATATATTTACGATAATAACATTAGATACTGCAATTTTCAGATTTATGCATGGCATTTTTGTTTCCTCGGATACCGCGGACAATTTATGGAATCAACGTCTGATGTCTCTGTGACAGAGACTTCTTCCCGACCTGATAACTTTCTCATTGTGTTTATTTTCCACATATATCCTTGATTTATTGGAATTTCCCTCGTGATGTGACAGAATATTAAGGCATTTTTCAGCATATGTATAGCGTACTGAACCAAAGTGATACATATTGCATTCCTTTATTCGCAAGAGCTCAAGCTGAAGCCAGCAGACGACACCACACGAGATGGAAAGAGAGCTTCATTGAGATGCCTTATTGGAGATTGTTATAAGACTGGGGCCTTTTAGCTTATATCAAAATATTATTATTAAGATCAGTGTTGTGTTCTACTCAATTTTGATACATTTGAAAGTGAATTCCTGGTAACAGAATGATATTTATGTGATGGAATTGAACCACCTAGACAAAGGATGTCTTGACTCGTTGAAATAGAATTTTAAGTATATAAATAATTCAGACTTTGTAAATGTCAAATGTATACTAAAAACCATTGATTATATCTGTTTCTTGAACACGAATCCTACTAGGTAATAAAGTGACCTGAAAAAGCAGTGAACTCAATACTACATGGTACTAGAACCTATCTAAAGGGTAAGTAGCAGGTTTATCTTACGCAAATATAGGATCGTTGTGTCGAGGCCTTCGAAGCCACCACTAGTAGATAATACACTCCACAGAACAGAACGTGGAGAACGTTTCTATTGACTAAACAATTACTCCGAGAACAGTTGACATTGCCATGTTAATGTAACCAAATATTTGACCAGTGTTTGTGATGTTTATTCTGTGAATCAGTAAACCATTATGACATCATGGTCAATAAGACATACACTTAAATAAATACCTCGAACTTCATGAGTACCAGTAAGCGTTAACATCACAGATCAAGAGAAGCAATACGGTCGATGCTCATAATTTAGTTCACTTTGAATTTACTAAAAAAAAATTGTAGTATGTGGGAGAAACACTCTTCAAAAGTAACCTGAAAGCGTATTACGCGTTTGTTATTTTCTTGTAAAACATGGGCTCGAAGTGTCATGTGTGTTTCAGCAAAACGTTCAGCTGTTAAAGACGGAGATTAACGCTGTGATCGTCAGCGTTAACATATTCAACAATGGTTGCTAGCGTGGCTGCAAAAGAGACACTGGTTCAGTTTAGAACTGCTCTCATTGCTCCTTGGACCGAAGTTCTGTTTGTGAGTGACAAGAGACGTCCAGTCACCCTGTCTTTGCATTAGACTTCTATGACTAAGAAAGTTTTCAAAAACAGTTGGTAGGTTTTGAATATACGGATACTGATATATTAGCTTTATAAAAAGAATATTTTTGGTTTGTATTTCTGTCTTCTGTTACATTAACACTTGGTGAGTTGATTAACCGAGTTGGACGCATCTTTGAGCGGGATGGTTGATAGAAGGAGGAAACTAATTCGCGGCTCTTGTACTCGTTCTTTTGGGGAAATCCAGGATCCCGGTATGATGTTTCTGTGCTAACGATCTTGAAAGTGGTCAAAACCACGAGTCAATACCCTCGAAATCAGATCCCGACACAACGAAGGAAATATACTCTGTCCAGAGAGTCATTCACGTAAAACGTCGGAAACGCATGTTCTTTTGTTTAAATCAGTCAGTGACAAATATGCAATTGAAATCTCGTTGACCCAAAGTCACGATCTGATACATGAGACCATAGAACGCTCTGTTTCTTGTTTAAACATGTGCAGTCATGTGGGGAAAGATCAGCAGATGCTATCAAATGCTATCTGTATGCTATGATGCCTCGCGAAATGGTTCGATGCTCTTGGAATCAACCACTGGTTTACCAGGTCCGTACTCTCTCCCTGGTTGTTAATAATTCACACGTTGTCACGATGTAGCTTGCATGATGTTCACTTGCGTATTCCTTTCCTTGTATTTGTTTGAAAAATTATTTTCCAATAGTGGTAAACTGCAAAGGCGGGGCGACAACAGAATAATCCGCCAATTTCAACCCTCTAATTGGATGAATGATTATATAGCTTGCATTAACTCAATTACAACGCCTCGGGTGACATATACGTTGACTGAAGTAGCACTCTTGTCCAGTAAAGTGATATGTGGGATTACTCAATTGTTATGAACCATTCTGCAGGTTCATTCAATAACACCGTGGTATTCAGTTTGATTATGCGACGTGTTACTGGGCAGTGTATAGATGAACACAAAATGTCATCACTTGAAGCGAAATATATAGTTATACAGATGGCATTTCAATCATATTGTTAAAAGTGACACATTTTGAGGTAATAACTTAGCGTTACTTGTAGTTACTGGGGTTACATTGTAAAGTAACGCCTTCTTTCATGCCAGATAATGGAGGTAACAGTTTCCTATATGTTGTACTTTTGAAATAACTCCATATTGTTTATCGAGTATTGACAGTAACGCCTTCATATAACGTCTCGAGTTATTGAGGTAACGCTTAGTTTGGACATGTTCAGTCACTGAGTTAACACCTTCACTGGTCGTGTCGACGAATACTTGCTGAGAGAAATCTGCGTAGACGCAGTCGTAGGTATCTGGTATTGACTTCTTAAAACATTCATACCTGTCGAGGTGTTGAGATAAGAGGTTCTTAGGACATGTTGAGGTATTCACGTATCCTTAGGACCCAGTGAGGTAACACATTTTTTGGTCGGGTTGGGTTATTAAGGTAACATTTTCTTAGGACATGTTCAATTATTGAGGTAACGCCTTCTCATATTCCGAGTTAGTGAAGCAACTACGGGGTACTTCTTTGGTTTGTGTGTAGTGAGGTAGTTATAAAAAGCAACTAGCGGATATTCCTTTGCCCGGTGAGGTAGAAGAAATGCGTCTGACATTCTTCATACTAAAACAACGGCTTACCAACTTATCATTGTCCTGTAAGAACGATGTACCGTCGGCGAGTGATCAGTCTGGGCAAATTTGGACAACGGGTCTGCAAGAGACGTCAGCTATTGGAGTTGTGTGCATGTCCCGTAATGATTACAAGGGATAGAGACAAAAGTCCCATCGTTCACGCTATACAGCGATAAGAGGATTATAGACCGTGGTTCCGAGCACGCTAGCAATCTCCTAGTCCTACTTATACACAGCGTGTGATTGATTTTGAATTAGATAGGGTTTATGTCCACTCTCTCCAATTATGTATTCTGTTCCGAGTTTGCTGGAAATGGCATTTGGAGGGTGTTATCACAACTTTCTAGTTGTCACTTATTGTCCATGGAAATAAACTTTAGTCGTCGGCTTTGGAAACTTACTACAGTGCACGAAATCGTTTGTTCTTGCGCACAAAAAGAACTAGTGTGACCACGGTAGTTCCTTGACCTGATGAGTCTCTTCAATCGCCTTAATTGTCTATAACTTGAATTCAGTCCTGTGTATCATTATGTAAGCTGCTATGAAAGAAGGGATTCATTGAACGTGTCCAGGATGACAGAACCCTTAAGAAAATGCAAAGCAAATGTAAATCGGTGTCCTATTTTGAGTTTTCAGCTTGGCAGTAGCTACATATTTCTGGCATATTTTGTGTCTTCTGCCCAAATCTGTCACACATTATTAAATCGAGACACTGAATTTCCTCGTCGATATTTAAGCTGCTTTTCTTTTTACAAACATAACGTCGTAGTACAAATGTTAGGGCACTGATGCATTTCGGATACTAGTATATTTTAAATTTGGTATTTGGTTTCCTTTAGTATTATTATGAAGGTGACATGGGATAGTGTGTGTTTGTTTGCGTTTCCACATGTTTGTGATGATGACTATGACGGTAAAGGTCGCTGCGATCAAGAATGACAATAACTTTCGTTATGCTAATGATGATTGCATTTTGCTGTTACTGTTTATGAAAGCTGTCATGGTATTTGTAAATGACATCAGCAGGCCCTTAGTATTATTTCTGTAAATCACACATTTTATGTGACACCCTAATACCAATGTTCTCTCCCTTGTAGGAATCTGTTCCCGGATAACCTGATCACCGCCTGCTACGATGCGGTAGGTATACATACTTTTCCATTTCCGTGGCATACTAGTAATACAGGCAACCGATTGCAATTTGATTTCCAACCTACACGGGTTCAATATAAGAGGGAAATATTGGTTCCCTACCTGCTATTTATAGAATTTTGCTAAAATCAGAGTAATACACATGTGAGTTGACACATACCAGTTCAAGGTATATGAGTTAGCAACACAAACAGCATGTATGCAAGGCGCAAATGTCAGCATTGTTCCTATAGGGCTTATGCGACAACTGTGACCTTCTAGTTGAACACAGGGGGTGAGAAAACTGCACCAAGAGGAATGTTTTAATGTGCTGACGGCGCGACATGCAGAAATAATTATATCTACAAACAAGTTCACCGAGTATCTTTGAGGTATTTCCTTGTGAAACATACGTATATTGATACGTGCCATAATGTTCCCCAGGGAGTTGAGAACGTCTTTTACGTTCAAGATGACCGATTAAAATATACCCTCAAGAAATGGAAAATATGCATATCTGATAGTCGATGAAATAAATTTGACGTGTCAGGGCGCTGGGTACCCCCTTTAAGGTAGACAGTAGGAACAGAATTTACTGTGCATTGTGCTAATTTTTGTATCAAAGTTTGATTTTCGATATATTGAAAAAAAGTCAGAGGAAATTCTGACGTCGGATCAACGCAGAAATGTTATCTGATAACATTTCGACGAAGCTACATCAAATGATCGTGTAGAAAGCTCGTGGGAAATGTTTGCCTTTTTAATGGAAACAGTATACATTTCTGTTGCAGCGACATTTGTAAATCTGATAAGGATATGATACTGATATACTGACGTGATACTTACAATGACTGGTTTGGCACATGTCCAGGCGGGTCACAAGTTATTAATAAACCACTATATGTGAACGTTTCCTGTCCTTTTACTTAATAAAACTGTTTTCAGTTGTACACAACGCATCGCAGTTACAGGAAATTCCTTACTAGGCATCAGTGTTCATGGGCAAGACCCTGAGTCATGATAAACTAGGTTTGAATAAGTTTTCCAAAACTTATGAATGTCTTACGAGGAGACAAATGGGATCGGGCGTTTCGGCACGGTGAACTACTTTCATGTGGATGGAATACTGCTGTGTTAAAGACTAACACACATATATTAGCTCCATATCATTGAACGACGAGAAAATGTCAGTGAACGTACATACAGATCGACATGTGGTATTGTTTGTGTCAGGTCACATTTCAGCCACTAGGCTGGACAGCCTCAGGTGGACAAGAACACCTGCTGTGAAAACTGAATTTAGCACATTTCATTTTTTTCAGACAGGAATAGGAGAAAAAGATGTTATCACCTATCGTTCTCGTTCTCTCATTGTCTTTCTGTCTGTCTCTCTATCTATCTGTCTGTCTAGTTATCTCTCTCACAAAACACACACAGACACTCAACTTCTCTTGCCCGCAATCCGTTCTCTTTCTTCGCACGTGTTGTCTGTTTTAACCTCTGGTTTTAATATTGCTATTAGTCTGGCAGTATCGTTAAAAAGGTATTTTCCTTTAAGGTCAAAACGCTTAGCATGCACTGATGCCTGAGACATAATCCTTGACTTCCGGTCAAGTGTCGCCCTGGAGGAGGGATCAGAGACTCATCACAGAAGTCCACAGCTGCTGATGTAGCACGAGACGACGAACGTCATGCTATCCGACGACATTACTCCAGATTCTTGACAACACTGGACATTACTTTCGTTATGGCTCTGCTCCGGAACGGAGGTGGTTCTGGGTATCATAAAATTTTCGTGAAAATCTGCCAGGAGATGCGAACTTGAGTCAAGATCATACTATAATCAGAATCACTAGGGACCCCATTGAAGAACAATCTTATCAACATGGAAAGGTTGAGGCGTCGATCTGTTTACAGACAATATGATGAGTCCTAAACCAATAAATATTCTGTTTACATATAGAAAACAAGATCTCCTTTGAAATATGAAAAAAAATATGTTTTGTCAAAAGTAAACAAAGAGAGTAAAACATTTATTTTCAAAGTTAAACATCATCGTTACGTCAAGATTTCTATATCAGGACTGGTATAGGGTATTGATGTTCTCAGTAGATATCATTAAATTAGCAAACAAGAAGAAAAATCATTCTAAATATAAAAAAGTTATCAAACATTGTTCTGTGTAGGAAACGTTCTGTTGAAATTCACACATTAGTAAATAGGATATATATTCTCAAGATTTTTACGTAGCAAACTCCAAATTTAAGAAATAACTAGTTTTAACTGCATTCAAGACAAAGTTAGCAGCTACACAAGATATCCACCCCTTTGTATAAAAACACCAAAACATGTCCATCTGTTTCAAACATGCATCTGATGTCGTTAGATTTCCAGAGAACCTGCGACCATGGTGTTTCTGCCCCATTAACCTACATGCTTCATCAGTACAAATGTCCCACAACACCTGATGTCGTCATAAACAGGAACTCAATACTCATAAAACGGTACTGATAGCCAGGAGTATCTGCTCCGTACGGCAATGGATAATTAGTTCTGAAAATAGGATGGCGGAATCGCACAGCCTGGAGAAATTCCAGCTGCACTCCCGCACAGTGAACGTGCATGTTTCAAAAGCTCTCAGGCTGGTACTGGGGCTAAATATAATTCATTGTACGATCTTACATTATGACCACACTACCGGGAAGCATGTCATAAGGAAGTACACGGGTGACGTGTTCAGAATCGGGACTTGTGATGAAGTCGGAAATGCTATGATGAAGTCTGAAACATACTTCGCATCTGGTTACCAGGGCGACCTGCCCAAACAGAAATGGTCGTCAACTTCAGAACTTATGTTCTGTTGTGGATCATACAATCTGAACACATGTATTCAGAGTTATTAAGTAATTAATTACAGTTGTCAACATCAGTCAATCGCAAACATGTGAATATACATTTCTGTCTTTTTGACTGAACTGCATTAATATTGTTTTATGTTTAATATTGTCTTCTCTTTCCACCGCTACTCGGGATTGTGCACTTGTTTACTCACAGGGAATATTTTTCAGCACCTGTTAAAACAAAGTTCTAGGAATATCATCCAACAAAATGTATTGCACTTCTAAAGATTTGTGATTACATGACATCGTAGACTGTTTTTTCTGTTTGAGTCTTATAAATATATGTAAACTGCTACAATAGAATTTGAGAAATGCGACCCAGCAGGAGGTTACTAGCATACATTCCATGGGCAGCACACACTGCTGAAACACTATTAAGAGTGTTTGGATTCTTTTCTGCTCAGCAGTCACATTCCTGACAGGCGAGGAAAGAATGTTCACCAAGTCTAATATCGACATCCCTGTGACTAAGCAGCAAGCAGTAGGGAAGTTATCCAAACAAAGAGCAGGGTACTGCAGTGTTGCTGCAAGCAATGTGGTGGGGAACTCTGTCTGCATGCATTACATCCTCAGATACGACCGACAGATCTCAGATTTGACTCTTAAAGTAATACCAGCATGTGGTACCCGATTGAACTCGACACACAAAGCGTAGTGTAGACCCCAATACTGTAGTTGTATCACTCTGAAGGCCGGGTTCGATCGTGGAGGCACCTAGGTTCGGGTCCCGAGGTAAGCGCAATTGTGTGGTATCCATGGACAAGATACTTACATCCACGTTTTTTAAGTTCACCGAGCTGTAAAATGGGTACCAGCCAGGACGAAGTGGCAATGTGAGTGTTTAGTTCATTGCGCATGTCAGACAGCTTGGCTGAATATATGTCCTCCGGGCAGTTGAAAGGGTATTGGAAGTACGACAGTGTCCAATGACTGAGGATAGTAATAGAACCGCGAGCATGCCTGGATGTGAGAGCGATATTAGAGGACGTTTAGTATTGCTCTGTGAGTGAGCTGGATGTAACAGAAGTTGTGTTATATAAAAGTATGCCTGCTGCATGTGTGAGTGAGCTGTATGGAACACCAGTTGTGTTATATAAAGGTATGCCTGCTGCATGTGTGAGTGAGCTGGATGGAACACCAGTTGTGTTATACAAAGGAATGCGTGCTGTACGTGTGAGTGAGCTGGATGGAACACCAGTTGTGTTATACAAAGGTATACCTGCTACATGTGTGAGTGAGCTGGATGTAACACCAGTTGTGTTATAAAAAGGTATACCCGCTGCATGTGTGAGTGAGCTGGATGGAACACCCGTTGTGTTATGCAAAGGTATGCCTGCTACACGTGTGAGTGAGCTGGATGTAACACCAGTTGTGTTATAAAAAGGTATACCCACTGCATGTGTGAGTGAGCTGTATGGAACACCCGTTGTGTTATAAAACGGCATACCTGCTGTGCGTGTGAGTGAGCTGGATGGAACACCAGTTGTGTTATAAAAAGGTATACCTGCTACATGTGTGAGTGAGATGGCTACTACACCACTTTCATTAGCATTTCATTATTATAGCAGGGTGTCATCGTTGTTAGGGAGTTGAATACTTACATCTATACGGTGTAACACTGAATGTGTGAGTGAGTGCGTGATAGTGTGTAGGAGTGATGTTCAAAGCCGTTTTGAACAGTGCGTTTTATGTGAAAGAGAGTGAGTTTACTTCTTCACCTACACGGCGTAGGATTGAGTGTGTGTGTATGGGTTTCGTTTGACTCCGCTGATAAACAATATTTCATTTACCAAGTTTGCGAGCTTAATCTGGTAGTGCGTGAGTGAGTGTTCTCCATTTAAAACATCATTTCAGTTCTAACATCGCGTCAGTTTAGGAGTAAGAGACTTAATTTGTATCTCAGCGTGTCAGGCTGACATGGGCCTAATGCCAGTGACAATGACTGTACACCGCTTTTAACAATACTCTAGCCATATAACGGCAAGGGACACCAGAAATGGACTTCACACACTGTACCCATGTGGGAATCCAAACCGAATCTTCAGGATGACGAGCGATAGCATCAGCTGGTCGCTGTGATTGTATGTATGTGTTCAGCCTAAAATCCGAACCACTTCTTTTTCGCTTTCTCACCAAACCGACACCCTGTATGACATACTTTTCTATTAAACTAATGACGTCCCTACTCCACACGCACTACCCATTACAATCTTTTTACAAATCTCTAAATCTTGTCATTGACTGTCGCCAACTCATCCTGAAAACCTCTCATCAACTCTTAGTTGAGCAATATCATTACTTAACCGTCTACTCTACAACATACAGAAACAGTTTTACTGAGATCTGCGTTCTTTTAAGTGACTGGTGGTAGTTCGAATTAGAAATAATCCAATACGATTATTATCATCATGTTTAACTCTGCCTTGTTTTTTCACCCCCAAAATTTCAAAAATTTAAATTCATCAATTATAATTTCTCTTCCAAAGGAGTCTAACGAACTGTCAAATAATAATTGCCTTCAGTCGGTTAGCCTTTATCGGTCGGGATTTTGTTCAATATAAACACAACGCGGTTTTGTAATGGAAAATTGTATGTACAGACGTGTAAACCGTTGGCTGAAACACTAGTGATAAGAGGTAACAACATAGAGGCTAAGGTATGCGACCTTTTTGATAGTGTATCATAATGGGACGTTGCTCATAATATCAGTCACCAACTCGTCTGATCCAAAGCTTTCACAGATCTCTAACACATGCTCCCTGTTACTTTTCAGTATCGGACCAAAGAGGTTGAGGTTCCCATCGAGAAAAAGATCATCAGCATTAACGTCACCAACTTCACAGAGACAACGGAGGCGTCGACGGCGTACAACGTAGTAACGGAGATCTCTGCTGCATTGAACGGTACAAACGTAACTGGTAATGTCTCAGTTTGATTAAATTCCAGTAGGAGCCCCTAGCAAGGTAGGATTTAGTTCTAGTTGGCGCCACCCAGTGCCCATAGTTCTCCCAGAGCTTCTAGACTAGACTATATATATATATCACAGCTCCCCGGCTCACAATGCATATCACATGTAGACATTTGCACTAACGCACGTCCTGGCATAACAAATATATACGAGAACTGATAGAAGCTGGAAAAATCAGGAGATGCTGAAAGGATATCAACGCCAAGTGTTACTCAGTACCCTTTGAGATCGGGGTCGAGGTCATAAAACTATATGGCGGCGGTCTGTAAATGATGGACAAGCCAGTAGTGAACAGCAGGAGGATCGATCTGAGCAATTTTGAACCGATGACATGTGTCAACCAAGTCAGTGAGTTTAACGATGAGACCGTTGAAGGTCCGGGTTAGACTACTGGCCCTTCAGTACCCCATGCTTGTAAAAGGCAACTAACGGCATCGGATGGTCAGGTTCGCTGACTTGGGTGACACTAGTGATTTTCAGATTGATTGAAATAATTGAAGATTGGTCACATCCACCAAACGATCAAACAATCGATCACATTTTGTCATGACCGAACACAAACGATAGTAGTTTCAGCCTTTGAAACACTTGATGGATCATATCTACAAAGTTGTCAGGGCGTGAAAACGTGTTTAATTGTCAGAAAACTCTTTTCTGTAAGAGGAAAGTCATGACTGAATATTTCTTGAAGAGCCCAGAAGGTTTATTTTCGTGATATACTAGTAATCACTATAAAGTTGAAAGTTGCATTCTATTTTAGTTATCTGTAATAACAACCTGGATATGAAAACTAAAAAAGACGCAAACCTATTTTATTCGATGACTGATCGGTTATAATGACCCAATCATCAATTATGAGATTTAACCAGTTCCCAACATTAGTTGTCACATATCATCGGTTCCACATTGCGCATATTGATGCTCATTCTCTTGATCCCTGGATTGTCTGGTCCAGACTCCAATATTTAAATACCGCCGCCATATACCTTGAATATTGTTGAGTGCGGCGTAAAATTAGACTTACTCACTCTGCGATGGTGTTGAAACATTGTTTACAGAAGCAAATAACTATATTCACTCACAACTAAGTGTTTGTACATGTACATTGATTCGTACCAAGTAGTCAACTAAAAGAATCCGCACCCGATTAGTTGACCAGCAGGCCCCGAACTAATAGGAAAACTTTGACACGAGTTGTCGGCCGCTGTTGCAACAAGGTACAGTGGCCTGAAAGCCTGTCTTAGTCCGGAATTCCCACTTTCGTTTGAAAAGACATAAAGTACATTATTCTGTGTCTTAGTCTATATTACAAAGCACACGTCATGCCGCTTGTGACATTTAGCACAGAACACACACTCCGAGCCTATATTTGTAGTCCCCTCATCGTACTCAGATTGTAATTAGAGTAACATCGATCGCAGTGTCGAGATAATGATGATGTATCCGAGGTAGCTAATGCATTATAAATTGTTATTGAATTAACAATTGTGTTAGACGGCTCTTTTTACTAAACAAAACGCACAAAATGGCTGTCGGTGTACTATAAATATGCATCACCGATATCTGTCCTGACGTAGTTCTGATTAAGGTCTTTTTCCAACTTTCCAGGACTGAATAGGTTACTATCGGTCTAATTGTGTATTAAAAGGTGCACTGCGGTTTGATAACATAGCTGATGAAACAGTAATGTGATGTATTTGAATCCACCCAAACCCCTATTATTAAAGAATGACAAGATATAAACGCGAATACTTGGCTATAAATTTAGGTGAAGCTACCAGCAATTAATTAGTAGATATATGACAAGAACATGGAATGTCCAGAGTTCAAGTATACCTCAGTCATAAATACAGCAAAATCGATGAATGTTCCTCTATATCGCGAGCCGCTTCAGTTACACTATGCTTAAGTGTATTGGGAAGTCTTTTTATATAAGATTGTCTTGTACACTTCACCAAACGTTCATGATTTACAAGAACAAACTGCTTCGTGAAACGACATGGCTGGGGTCTTTGACTTTATAGTGAAATTGCATTTTCTTCACGGGGGCGTTCGCGATCAGATGGGTATCTGATGACAATGGGGAAACGTTCGACTTATCACATAGGCGGCATGCCTCTGCTACTGGGAACCGTCATTCCAGGTGAACTTTGTTCGACATATGCAGGTTAAGGATAAGGTAACGGTTGTTTCAAGAAGGGATCATGGCAGGTGAAATCACGTTTTGTTCAATGTGAGATTATTCATGGTTCAAAACACGATGAGGGTTTCCTCTGTATTAAATCACGATTGTTACAAGATGAGATCGAGATTTGATCAGTTTGATATAACGACTGATTCAAGATGAAATTAAAGTAAGTCCAATGTGAGATTACGTTTTGCTGAAGATGACAGTATGGTTCAAGACGTGATCATGATATTTATATGATCCTGTTTGCATATCTCGATAGGTTTGAGATAGGGTCGCAGTTGCCTTTCAATAATAGTAACATCGATAAGTTATTATTTTCTGGCTAGTATCCGTGTGACTAGTTTCTCACTGGACTCACTGGATTCTCTAGTCAGAATTTGATTATTATTACCCCAGATAAACCAGGCTGCGTGTGAGGTGCTAGAAGGTTAATAGTCACATGGCTTATCTGACCTGGGACCCCTTTCTGCTGGGTGAAGAAAGGCAATTTTGAACAAACTCACTTGCCCGAAGTGAAACTACATGTATCACACGTGTTTCACTGTGGGGCGAGACTGAAGTCAGCAGTCATGGTGGACTACCAAACACGGTCACCCATCCAAGACCCTCCGCTATCGACTGTTCTTCTCTTCAACTGAATTGTGACCTGAGCTCAAGGCACATGACCACACACCTCTACATGTACATTAGGTAACAACAGAGATTTTGACTGGTGATGTCACAGGTACACTCGTAAACGAGGCGCCAAATAACACCAACAGACTATCACGTATAATGTTTGTCTTGACAGTGTGGTCGCGATATTGAACACTGGCCGTGGCTATGAAGAAAATGACAACCTTTATTGTATCAGGATTTACATCTGATGAGACTGGGCTCGATATAATAATAATCGTATTCGTTGTGTTGATTACGTCATGGTACACATTTACAGTCTGGCGTCGGGAACTTTCTTCAAAATTCACTTCCCATCTCCTTAAGTGCGGCATTAAAATCAGATCACTTCCTACTGACATGATTCAGTATCATGACCTTGACCTTCACGGACAGATTAGTTGTTGCCAATTTACAGCACGACTACTCCAAGGTCCTCCTGGAGTTCTGTGATGTTATTTCATGGTGTCAATTTCAAGCTAGATCGTGATAAATGTCACCATGCTGTAGTTCTTAGAAACGATATGTGAATAACGACCAGAGATTTAATGGGAAAATACCAGTGTTGAATTGAATTGTATTATTGTATATCACACCTTAAGAAATATTGGTTTCAATAATTCGATATTTTTTTTAGCCCTGTACAATATCTGGACCATAGATTCAAACTGAAATATTGAAAGAGGATCTAATACACTGAAACATTCTACTTGGTTAAAGTGATTATGTATTTCTCGTTGAAGACATTGTCAGTCCAATATAATCATCTTCCAATCGTTCTGAATTTGTCTTTTTGATAGGAGGGCGAGGGGTGCGTGGGTTGAAGTGCCATCTATGTTTGTTTTATAAACATAAACAGACATCGAGAGTACATCAATCTATGCGCCCAGAGGGACCAATGAAAAACGTATATCCTTACCGAATATTTCAATGTTAATTTTGAAATGTTTGATTCATGGATACAATCATAATAAGGAGTACCAGAGTTGGGCAACAGCGCAAACAATACTAACACAGAGTAAAAACGATTTCCCACAGTTCGAAATTTCCAGCGTTGTTACATAGGAAATGTTTCTCGCTTGTAAGCGGGATACATTGATTGGCTTATTCAATCAGAAAACATTTAGGTAAGACATTTAATAAGAACAGGTTCTGAACAATGAACCACAGGAACTGCTCATTTAGTTCGAACTGTATATTCTCGAGAACAACTGTAACAATGAGAAGAAATGGACCTACCTCTGTGGACAGAACTGAACGTAGACTTGACCGTACTAGATATGACTGTATAAGGTAACGGACAGTGATTAAACTCTTACGATCTGTATATTACGACAATAAGGAATTATTTCTGTTTCCAGAACCGGAAACCGAATGGGTCCCAGCGCCAGGAAGTACAGGCCAGACGAATGTGTTGGGGATCGTCATGTTCTCCATCCTCTTTGGAGTGATGCTGGGTCGGATGGAAGGTCGTGGGAAGCCTATCCTGGATTTCTGCAACGTCCTCGTAGAGGTCACCATGAAGCTCTTCGTCATCTTTATATGGTATGCTGGCAACATGGTCTGTGCAAAGTAGAAACAATTTTTATATCAAAGTAGAAATCATTTTTTCTGTTTAGTTACTTGGTGGTGGTGGGTGGATGTGGGGGCGAGTGGGTGCATGGGGGTGGGTGAGGGGTGGGTTTAGTTCGAGTAGTTTGTTTTCTTGCGTTGATAATTACATTCAAACCCCATTAACGCTATAGACTCAAATGATAGGTGCTTGGTAATCATGTCCCACAGGCAGGTTCCTGTCAAATGACAGCCTCAGCTATAGCAATATCTTGACAGTCTGAAGACCTCGAGGCAAGACAGGTGCAGGAGCATCTGCGTCTAAAGACTACAATTGTCCTTAACTATTAAAATGATAATAAACACTTACTAATGGCCTGTTTGAAGTTTAAACAAAGTTACTTCAAAACCAATAATAGTGCTGGTCAATTGAATTGATCTGTGGAACTGAAAAAACGTGTAGTAAGAGAATAAGATGCTTTATGGATAACAATAATGGCAATCAAACAAAAATCTGAAAAATGTGTTCCCGATCTAAAGCATACTATTTGTTCTGCTTCACATGAAATTTACAACATTTTTCTTCATTTATCATGGAACCGTACAATTGCACAATGTAATAACTTACATTCACTTGAAACATGAAACACACAGAGCTTGACAGTCGTTTATATCATCTCGTGGTCTTTTCAAATCATTCATCAAATATTTGGGGAATAGTCATCATGCATGCGACAACGACTATTTTAGCCTCTATACCTACGTATTAAGTATCACCAGCATTCATTTTGTGCTTGAAATTATTGTGTATATTCTTTAAGAATTTTGTATACATACTTTTTGAGGCCGTTTTTGATACAAAAAGAATGTCCTTCAAGACAGTATGTGTTATCGTATCTCTTAATGGCAAATATTTACATGATTGTGATTTTGCTGAAATGTTCTAAACAATGTTCAAAGGGGAGACAGTTCAGCTCACTCTTTAACTTTGCCACTCTCGATAGGATGGCATAATGCGTTATATACTCGTGTTTATTTTAGTACCAAGCATACATTGTGCATTGCCTTCTGGGGAAGGTAAATTATATTAATGACTATATACATAAATGCATTTCATCACTCGAATATCCCTTCATCACGCCAGGGTTAACATTGTGTCATTGAAATGTTCGGTCAGGTACTCTCCTGTGGGTATCACTTTCCTCATCGCAGCTAAGATCGTCGAGATGGAAGATTTCGGAGTTCTTCTTGGGAAGGTCGGACTTTACTTCATCACAGTCCTGTGTGGCTTGGCCGTTCACGGCGTGGTCGTTCTGCCCGGGCTGTACGTCCTGTGTACGCGGCAGAACCCGTACAGATTTATTTATGGCATATCGCAAGCTATGGCCACTGCCTTCGGAACATCATCAAGGTGCGTGGTGGTGAAGGAACTTTGATATACTCTTTCAGGGTCAGATGTGTCGACAGTTCGGCCCCATGGTAATATAAGTATGATATGCCATCCACTTGGCCGAGAGACAGTATATCAGTACCTTACCTTCTTCATGTCTTGTCGTACGTGTGAAAGATTAGATTCATATACGACAAGTACATGGATGGCAACTTCTTTATTGTTTAAAACGACATTTCTGGTCTACCTCTTGTCACTTCTTCACATGATAAAAGACAGATGTACAAAATACACTACATATCACAATTCACAGGTAGACAGACATATGCGTATATGTGAAACCACTCAATGAGGATCGATAAAAAGCAGCTGTGAAAAAATAATAATGGGGATAAGCAACTTGACACAGACAATAAGGCTAAGGAGATGTGAACACAGCATAGTGATATACAGCTAATAATGTGATAATTAGATTTATAGGAAGCCAGAGATGTACAGATATATACAACCACTACATGAGGACCGAATATATCAACCCATTGTATGTAGTACTCAGTCTGTATGTTTACCAGTTGTGACGCGACCAAACAAAATACGCGACCAATTAAAAATTGCATACACTGTCTTGTAAATAATGATACCAAAATAATTATATATTCAGTTTGAATTATTTCTATGGAATACTGGGCATTGTACATAACGATGTAATTTTATTGATAAACAACGTCGAAGATGAATCAGTTTGTCAGTAAAGATTTGTTTTATTTGCAGCAACGTATTTCAATCGAATATAAGCAGTTGTGTGGACAACGGCATGTGTTCACGTTTCTAAGCCACGTCTGATCACAAACTGTCTGGAGAAAACATAGATTAGTCGTGCATATTATTGAGCTCTTACACGAGTACGGTGTTGTACAGAGATGTCAGTTGTATCATGATGTTAAAAGGACATGCCAACACAAGGATGCTGATTAGTATTTTCGCCTCTTGTTTAGCACTGGGACAAAGAGATTCTGAAATATATGTAGTAATTCATAAATAATATGGTTATTCTAAATATTCACACTATTAGTCCATGCCTGTTTGTACTTAGTACGTTCTTTTAGAATGCTACAATCAGAAAGTTAGAAGAAACAGAATGTCAGCTATTTGTAACAAAATGTTTGTCATTACAAATGCACCCTGGTGGATGTTGTACGGAAAGTAGTCTACAACAGATGTTCCCCGGAGAGTATTTTCTCATTCTTGCAGGATGGCTTTGTCCGATCCGACACAGCGATACGACAACGTCCTAATGACAGCCTAATGCAAAATACATGTAACTGTGACATCCGGTGGTTGTTTGGATGGCATGTAGTTTACTTCTATTTAGTGTCGAGCTTCTACAGCGGTCAGGAGTTTCCTACAAGTGTTCTCTCTCATTTTGTTGAGCTTTGCTACTATTTCTGTTTACCGACATGAGCAGCTGAAACTGCTTTTGTTTGATATTATTAAGGTTATTTTTACCTCGTGTTTTGTCCCATTGCCCTTCGGTTTTACATCATGTTTCAGGCGTGCAGCTCCGGTTGTCACATTAAACTGTATACAGAGCAGTATGACCCACGTTACTTACTAGAATGACTCACAGCCAGTTTATACATCATTGTCCTTTACTTTAGACCTTATGTTTCAGCTCAGCAGCTGTGCTGGTAATGACACGCTGTGTAAAGAGCAGTTGGGTCATATTAACTGCCGAGAATGACTCACAGCAAACGTGGACTTGTAATTAATTCATTTTTATAAGCTTTACACCAACTTTGTCAAAGACCAGCTCTGCTGCTGTTCCTGTGATATTACAGTGACGAGAGATTGTCATCATCCTTGTCGCCAATCTGTTTGATTCCCCACTAACGTATATAGCATCTTCCCCTGAAGCTCTTTCATCTCTGATACGGCACTGTAACAGCAGCATGACCATAAGTATCAATCTGTGACCTACAGAATCATGTTGATCCACAACTGACGTATAAACCAATTTCACTCTCTTCCTGATGTTTCAGCTAGGTAACCATGCCTGTGACATTATAGAATATAGAGAGCAGCATATCTCCAGTAACTACTCTATTGCATCACAAGGGACTTTCAAATCATTGTAACTGTTCCTTATGTTTCAGCTCCACAAAGATGCCGGTCACATTGTAAAAGCTAGAGAGCAAATTACCCCAGTAACCACTCTATTCCATCACAAGGGACTTTCAAATCATTGTGACTGTGTTCGTGATGTTTCAGCTCGGCAACAATGCCTGTGACATTACACTGTTTAGAGCACAATAACCACGTTGATCCACGGGTGAGCAGCTTCGTCATCCCAGTTGGTGCCACGATAAACATGGATGGTACTGCACTGTACGAGGCTGTAGCTGCACTCTTCATTGCCCAGGTCAACCACATGCCTATGGACTTTGGGAAGGTTGTCACTATCAGGTAATCCACACACCATGATTCAGTTTCATTGTGCGGGAACCACCTTTCCATTTGGTCAAAATCGACAAAGTCTTTCTGTATTCATAACAAATAGCCGCCATAAGATTAGTCGATTTCAGGAATCCTACTACATCATGAACACATGCTTGTGTGGCACAGGTCAGAGACGCGCGAAAAGGCAAGTCAGTATAACCCGACCGCCATGCAACTGGACTGTTGCTGAGTGCGGGCTACAACGTAACGCACTCCGTAAACATGAACACAATACCTGAAAAAAAAAATGGCTCGTCAGTATTCAAATGAGTCAACTTCAATATCATCGATGTAAACGCAAAGCTAAAATCAGTAGTGTATCTGTGCTCTGCTAAGGAAAGCAACTCAGTACATATATATACTTCAAATGGTTAGTTCAAGTACACGTGAACCTAACATGGTTCCATCTTTATCATGATCCTGTGTGTATGAAGCACTATGGCATGACGACATGCATGAGGGGTTCACAATACCACACCTGCTTACAACACCAGTGACCCTCCACTCTCAATACAGGCCAAGATAACCACGTCAGACAGAGATACGTTCGCTGTGTACGGTCAACTGACACAGTTTGAATGGTGTTTAGTGGTATCATGTTTCCTGGAGTCAACTAGAAAATGTGTTTTGCTTACTGTTCATGTCTGTATACTGAATGAGCGCGTTCCACGCGTATTCTATGCACTGTTGTCTTTCTAATCATGGTGTACCGGTGCGGCGTGGTCAGCTTTATCGCAATCTGTCTTTCCATTCATTTTCAGTACTCTTTTTCATAAAATGTTCACTGTTACTTTCAAAGGAAATACATTCACATCGGTCTTGAAAACTGGTGATTTGCGGGTTCAAAGGGTCGGTGGGGTAGCCGAAGACCACGGTTGTTCCCCACATATTGTTGGAATATCACTAAAGCGGCGTAAACGCATACTCGCTCTTTCAGGTTGAAAGTTTCATGCCAAAGGACTATTCTTGAAGAAGCCTCATCCTCTTAATCTGAATGTCATGGACGTCTTTGACAAGACAAACACCGGAATTCCTAAAAGGACGTTTTCCTGAAGTAATATAAATCTTTAGAGCTGTATTCCATTTTTTTTAAAAACTAATTCACGTTGCCAACATGAAATCGAAATTAAAATTTTATCTGTAAGTCCTAGCGATCAGCAGTTACGTAGAAATAGGGCAGGAACATCCTATCTGCTCTGGCAATCATCAAATGTGTAGTGAAGCTTTTGAACCAGTTCTCTATAATAAACAGGTGCTTGTTGCAAGGCCGTGATCTTATATCAGTGGAATCAAACAACTTTAGTTACATCCATCATGATCAACGTAAGCCCTTCAGAGCAGTTTACTCACATTGGGAAACAAGTGATTCCAACAACTACAACTAGTTGTATCAAGGAGGATGTATACGCGCAAAGCGTTCTCATTAAACATCACTCTTCCACGTTGAAAACGTGTCATGTTTGGCAGTTTTTTTTATTTGGAGGGTTTACAGGTTTTATTACAAACAGATTAGTTTGTTTGATTGAAATAGAAGTGGTTTAGTTCCATCCTTTGAAGTCGTTCTGGTATGAAAAACGTAACTACCAGGGTTTTTTGTCTGGCCTAAAACAGCTTATCTCTGTGTTCCAAACGGCCATAACACCCGGTGTTAGCATTGATTTCTAACGTACATTCATCGGTCTGTTGTTCTTCATCATCACAAGAACCGTCTTGGGGTGACACGTGAGACTCGTTATCAAGTTTTTATTCTATTGTTGGTGGGTTTGTTTCTCTTTCTTCTCAGTTCTGTACTCAGCCTAAAATGCAACGAACCGCACAACAATGTAATAGGGTTCCACTCGCAGAGCCAAGCGTCCTACTTGAAGATAAATCACATGGAGTTGAACACGGATATCTTATATATACATTTGAGATTTATTAATAGCCACGCTGTAATTCCAAACAGGATTATGAGGAGACTAGCGAACATTACGTCTTTGCAAACTGGTCAATTATGGGTTACAGATATTTGGAACAACAATTTATAGATACATCTCAGGTCAAGTATAAGCGCGGTATATGTTATTTCATGGCAAGTTTTGAATGTTCTTTAGACAGACTGAAACAGATTTTATTCGCAAGAAGCATTGTGACAGCATGATATATCGCATACTCTGTACACACCTAGGATGGATTATCATCACGGACAAGTGCACCCCCTTGTAGCACTGGCATACATATTGTATGTCTACTGAGTAGTAGTATTTTATTAGTTATGAGTAACACAATGCAAGTCAATGGCATTAAAACTCGGGCATCTATGTATATGATGAGTCTGGCGCTGGGATTTTATTATCACTTCTCAGCATAGAGTCGCATGGGTATTATTATTCCTGTCATGGGTCTAGTAGACACATATATTATGTGTGCTAGGACACTGACCCAGAGGCAGAATAATGGTCGTAGGTTGGTGCCAACCCAGTTGGAAACTCCGAAGTAGATGCTATTTAATTAATAATTGCTCTGTAACAACATCGAACTTGTTTCTAATTAAACAACCATAGGCATCATTAATCTGCTGGGGGTCGATAAAACGACCACGTGACTACCACATGACCAACTGTCGTTGCAGTCGTATAGGAACTGACAACTATGGCATCGCGTGTATTCCAATTCTTCATCATCAGGTAGTCACAAGCCAGGACATCACAACGACACCCAAAGGTAATAATGATCGGATTAATGCCACGGTCGCCCTTAGAAGTCTAACTCTCAAGGTACTTATCAGACCGGTGTTAAAATGGCGAAGAGCAGGGTTTCAGTATGCTTGGACGATCTTCGACTTCTCAGGGACATTCGGTTTTCCAACGTAGTGCTGGGTGCCCCCAAGGATTTTATAATGCTTTATGGCTCAGTAGCGTTATTCACGAACAACATTCTACATCTTTTATTAATCGCGTCGTATAATGACGTATCTAACTTTATTGCCAGGTGTCCCAATGGACGCTCATATGCTTCTTAAGGGCGGCTTTCGTTCCTCTTACTGCTTGTCTGAACACTGTGATTACAGTCCTTTGTGGTTTAGTCTATCTCCCAGTCCCTGAACCACATTATTTTCCGTACAGCCTAACCCTCCCTGAAATACTGAAGCAGTAAATGAAGCAAGTCTAGATTTCACCAATCTCTGGACTCTGTGGGGCCCCTTTTCAAAATAAATGGGTTAATTTCTTTCGTATACATTCCGAGACAGCCCGGTAGCCTGTTTAATACGATAGAGGAAACGGATATTGTTTATGTTGATGATAACAGGGTTTTCAACTCATATACATCATACTGCCACAGTATATTGAATACGAGTCAAGCAGAACCATTTGAAACGTTCTAGTAACCCATAACTGAGATTGCAAACGAACAACCCGTTCTGTTGGTTTGCTACTCAATCCACTACACCAAGGGAGTATTCCATCTATAAAACAACTCATATATTCTATACCTGAAGAGTTGTATTGATATCGTATGTAATGAACACGGTCATGAACTAAAAAAACCCAGCTGTTATGAGTTTGAATGTATCTACTCGTAGTATTCTCGTTATGAATCAATGATTAAGTCCTTTAATTTATTTTGAAATTTTGTTCGTACTTTGACGTGTGTTGTATTTTGTACGACAATCAATATTGCCAGAATTGCTTCACATCATGGATACTGCTTTCGATTGTAAGAATCGATTGGTATTCATAAAAGGTGACTCGTGGCGTTTTTGGTTGTTGTTGTTGTTGTTTCGTTGTTGCAAAAGTAAGTGACGAATGCTGAGATTGCTCATTGAGACAATAAAACCAGTCATGTATTATTTATATCTTTTATCAGCCTATTTTCGTTTCCAGAAAAGAAGAAAAAATATAATGCTATCACACGCGCACATTCGTCTGGGCTTGCATTGTACTCATCACCAAAATGCACATTTTTTCCTTCACGAACTGCACAGAGGGGCGCCTATTCAGAAAGATAACTCCTAAAATCGATGAAAGCAAATCATGAAAATTCAATTATCTCCCTTTGCAGAGTAGGGCTTGCTTGGCTAATAGGGTAAAATGTCGACTAGTTTTACTTCATTTATCATCAAGCATTCCATGTCTTGGGAAAAAGTCGAGTTTTACTCATGCCAAAGACAATCAATTATTTCAGGACAGTCACAGATATTCCTGGTCCCTTACCCAGAAAATCCCATTATCTGCGGGGATAGGAAGAGACCCATAGAACTTAGGGCTATCGCTGAAATCTCGTGCTGAATCTACGATCAATCTGGACGCTATGATAGTTCGTTGGGCAAACAGCATTTGCAGATCCGAGTTTGAAGAATAATGGTGATTGGTCTAAAATCAATCCAATAAGGGCTAGTGTCTGCGAAATTTTACGAGAGAAGCGCCGTGTTTGCCGTTCCATCGTTCTTCATGTAGATGGAGTTAACTCCCTTTGAACACACGCGTCATGTGTAACTAGAAGTATCGATTTTGTTTGGAGGTTTCTCTTAACGCAAAAGCACATAATTCACACATTCTTCAGCAGTTACATTCATCTCATTGCTATCATCACACGCTTTCGGTTCCATCACTATTTGATAGTGATTCCGGAACATATCCTCATCATACAGTGGAAAGCACAACAGCACAATGGACTCCGCTTTTAGCCAGTGATTATTTTGATAAAGGGAAGAGACGTGTCAGGTTTATTATATGATATTATTTACAACATCATCAAAAATCATTTACTAACAAACCCACAACAACTAAACCTGTTACACATGAAGACTATCTGAACATTTTTCCAAACCACATACTCACCTCTATTCGATATATAACAATATCATTAGTATGGAAAAAAACATTTCAAATGAACAAAATATATTCTTTTGATGTAACCCCAAAATTCTGTAATTGTTTCAAATGGATATGCACGTCAATTTTTCAAGTAAGAAGTAAGGGATAAGGCTTCTTTTTGAAGGAAACGCGTAAACTGTTGACTGAAATAGTGTTGTTTCAAGATGTAATCACGGTCATCGCCGTTTGGAACATAGGTAGCGATCGTTACAGATAATGATTTGCATGTGCTTGTCCTGACTCATCATGTTGATTCCACTTCTGTCGTTAGCACGCAAGAACAAAGAAACCATTAAGTCTCCCCCGGATGTTCCCTTGTGTGGGATAGCAGGAATTACCTTTTAGAGGAGTTTTATATTACTGGTCTCTTGTTTCTTAAAGGTCACATTCATCAGTGTTTGGTGGTCTTCCTCCTACTGAGGGGTGCTATTTGTGGTTCTTAATGGACAGTTACTTAGGTTGTTTCCACTGCATCTAATCATTGTTGCGAGGTACGGCAAGGTTGGATAATGGTTTTTATACAAACATCCCGCAGAGATAATAACCAATTATACTGGTGAAGTCTCCTGAAAAAATCATCACAAACGTATAAATATACTTTCACACTGAGACTCAGTGTGACTATAGAAGTACCAATGGACGACTTTTCATTGTTAGCGTCATCCTTACGTGTAATGGTTGAATGAGTACATTTGGTCAGGAGAATGCCAGAACCGAATTATGGTCTGTGACGTAATGCCAAGTAGGTCTAAAAGAAATGCCTCCACTTCAGAAGATGTAGGAGAGATTAGGTATGGTTGGCAAAGAAATGAAGAATCATCAATATGGATGTGTTATTGTTTCAATGGGCCACAATTCATTCCTTGTGAATAACGACCAAGAACATACGATGATCGCTATACCTGAAATAGGCCAACTGCCTCCGAGGGGGTGATTGTACGGTATTATCAGCCTATCATCTCAGCAGGTATAATGTCATGGATTTTTTTCGTATGATTATATGTAGAAATTCTTTACAGGACCATACAACTTTCCTTACATGTAGCCTATCACAATGATACACATCAAAACGGATGACCTTGTAGGTTTTAGGAACCAAAGAAACCGGAGGTCAACAGAGTTCGTGGTTGTTTTAGTGTCCAATGCAGTTGTCTGTGTGCAAGGAAAAGAGTCGGAGGACTTTACTTCTCACAACAGGTTTATTGGTATGGGAGTATTCCGTTTCAGCTTCAGATATAACTTAAGCTCCTACTGTCTGCACTTACATATACTGCTATAACTGTTCCCAAATGCAATTTTGCTTCGTGGGATCCTTGGCTCAAAGTCCTTAACGACACAGCGCAAGCATCGTGACGATAATCAGTCTTATAATATCGCACCATAGTCACGTCAGTCAGTCCGTCGTGTGCCACCTATTATGTGGTATTATTACCTTTACGTTTAGACGACAAGTGATGCTTTTTCCAAAATCATAAGTAGGATGGATTATAGGATCAATGTGTCCCATGTTGTTTTTCGTTATTTCACGAAAGAAGAAACGATTCTGATGCAAGCACACAAAGATCTTTTACAGCAGATAAATGACATTTTTCTCATTGGAATTCAGAACTCATACTGGTTACTACTTCATGGTTTTCTTATCCACCTCATGTGAGAAATCAATATCAATATTCTATTCCTGTTGTCAAGATGAAATAGATTAATTGCTCCTGGAGAAACGTGATGAGAATTAATGGTTTTTGAAAATGTAAATGTCAAGACCTACCTTACATTACGGCTTTAGAGTGTGTTCATTGGCGAGTTTAGGCATGCATTTCAAGACATCTGCATCATGTATCAGCTCAGTGAGGAATATGTTTGGTTCCGGATCAAAAGAAACGAAAACAACGTCTCAAATCTTTCATTGCCAGATTGGTTCAATTGACACCAATCCCGGGAGGAACAAGAAAAGACAAGGATGATAAAGGTTCTTTATCCGGTTCTGTAGCTCAAAACATTTGCGTGGGAATTATATAGAAAAGTTCAAATTCAAATTTCATCACACCGCTGTATTGTCGACATATTTTCAATAATGAACATACAAAATGACGTGGGTGTGCTTTGTTAGTGTTAATCTATCACTGTAATGTAATTGACTTCCG
The DNA here is from genome assembly GCF_037392515.1 of Haliotis asinina. Lineage (NCBI taxonomy): Eukaryota > Metazoa > Mollusca > Gastropoda > Lepetellida > Haliotidae > Haliotis > Haliotis asinina. The sequence goes on from NC_090290.1 coordinate 2,811,393, forward strand.
TTGATAAAGGATGTTTGCTTGCAGACTTGCAGCTTCGTGGAGTTTTTGTTAAAGTTGTTTAATTGATCTGTGTAAAACTAAGCTCACTCACGCTCATACATTTTAGGATACATTCAGACATTTTGACTCTTCATCCATAGATATTATTGTTCAAGACATCACGAATTGGTATTTAATTGCTCAATCATAATACATAGAGCAGATCGTGTCATGGTGTGATGGTTTTCAAGGACACATCACGCATATCATGTTGAAAATGTCTCCCAGCGAAAGTGATAAAGTCTGCATTGTAAATATACAGAGAGCAGAGCGTGTTTTAAGTTTCAATAAGTTTAATACCTAGTTGAGAATAAGTGTTCCTGTTTCAGTATCACGGCTACTGCAGCTTCCATTGGAGCCGCTGGTGTCCCTCAGGCTGGCTTGGTTACCATGGTGATTGTGTTATCAGCGGTGGGACTCCCTGTCAACGATATCACTCTCATCCTTGTCGTTGACTGGTTCTTGTGAGTATCTAGAAATGGGAATCAAAATATGTAACGCTTAGCTCAAATAATGCCGAAAGGACATTTCGAATTTCTATGTAATTTCATTCCCGCTCGACCTTAAAACGCTATAACGCCACGTTGGTATATGCTATGGATGGATATGCTATGGATAAGGGGTTGTTTGGGTAAAGTGTTCACTCGTCACGCCAAGGGGCCGGGGCCGATTCCACGGCGTGATATTACAGGAATATTGTTAAAAGCGATGTAAAACCATACTCAATCTCTTTGATCGAGATATAGGCATGCATATTTTAGGACATTTGGACGGTGAATGAATTGTCTTACCTCCGCTAAGAAGTAAGATTTATGTTGTCACGGGAATTTAGCAGTGAATAATGGAACTACATTACCGACGAAGATATAAATAGGAATGGTTAAATTCTTACTCGCCTTTTTATCTTAGGGAATGCCTTGAAAAAAAACCAGATAATACATTTTTGTTACAATCTGTGTTAATATTACAGGGACCGGTTTCGAACTATGATCAACGTAATGGGGGACAGTCTTGGTGCGGGCCTGGTCTACCATCTATCCAAAGACGAGTTACCTCCCTTAGAGCACGAGATGTTTGACACCAACCCCGAGAAAGTTCCCAACGGCCATGAGGGCAACGCCATGACTGCTGTGTAAAGGAAGTGACGTCACGCACCGCATGCGTATAAACAATATGCAATGTCTCCAACTGCCATGTTGACCTTCTGTCAAAACGAAAGCAGCGAAAAACGGAAGATGGTTGATGTGCGCATGTGTTTACACATATTGCTTATTCGCGGTGCAGGAAGTCAGAAAGAAGTGCCCCTCGAAGGATGAAGATGTTAAATGATAGGTAACGGATGAATTGTTGACGGAACCCTGTCTTGCAGGGACGTAGAAGAGAATGCCAACTAGTTTTCTATGCATATAGGCAAGGCTAGTTTAGGTTCAGTCCAGGTTTTGATAACAGTCTGTCCTTTCCCGCGAAGGTTATACTCTGCGAATTCTCGTTGTCTCGAAATCGTGTAATTGGATACATCGAGTAATGAAGATGGTGATGAAACCACGAGGTATGCAGTAATTTGAAATGTTCGTTCGGGACAACGAGAGTTCATCACACAAGGAGGGGTCTTAACAATGGAACTACCGGGGCACCTCAGGGAATTTACACGCTTATCTCAAAGCTGCATTTTGCAAGTATACCTAAAACCATTTGTATAAACCGCCACTGGCATCGAGTAATGGAGACGTGTTGTTATGTTTTATTGATCATTCGAAATATCCATGGGATAATTAAGTCAGAATACCATGTAAAAATGAAGTATGAATTTCACAATCCGTCTGTGAAACGGATCCAAATCTACCTTAGACATAACCCGTAAAATCTTATTGATTTGGTTTGGCGGTGATAAAAGATATGAAATGTGTCTCTTGACAGTATTAGTGCTGTGTCCTCGTTTGTATCAGTCAAAACTGAATTACATAAGCATGCTTTTAGATGCAAACCCTTTCGCGTTCATTCGTCAAAGAACACGGGGCTATGAAATCCATCTGAAGAATGTTTTGTAAATCAAGACGAATCGAAATCTGAGTTTGAAAAACGGAAAACATGGTACGCCAAACGGTTGGAATAGATGGTAAATACGGTTGTATTCAATACGTTCAATACGGTTGTACTCAATACGGTTGTACTCAATAATAGATATATTGGTTGTGACGTCATACACAACGACGTAGAAGCCACGGAACATATTTCTATGATATTTTTATCTGCTTTCAATGGAAGTTTTCATTGTTGATATTTTAGATATATGAATTTTACTATCATTTCTTCGACATATATGTATATGCGTATATGTAGTTGTAAAATCATACTTGCAAAAGTATACCAATTATATTTTCCCCTGATATTTTTTGAAGATTAAAAATCTTCCTTTGGCAAAAAGGTTGTGAAAATATTATTGGAAGTAGTTACATTATCATCAAAGACCATTTAGTCACCTCATAGCTTTGTTTCCAGGAGGTGTCTGGAACATTCCTCTATAGCTTTGTTCAAGATGATTTTAGATGCATCCTACACTTTGTGATGCCTTTGGGTTATTTTGTGCACTTTCAACATACTGAATTAACATATTGGGTTTATCAAGTGCATTAGTCATATTGCTGTCATAACAGCCCACAACAGTTTGCAGTGACGGATGTTCATCGGATTGACATTAAGAAAGACACCCTACCCTTAAAACAACCGAAATCCATTGAAAACTGTTTTCGAATTAAAACGTTATCATGAAAATGACGTCGTTCCAGGGCATGTCGACATCTAACCAATGGCGATAATTGTTGTCATATACGATCTTCGCTTCAAGATTTCATGACATGAAACAGATTGCGTTCGAGTGAATTTAACCACTATTTAAACATGCATAACGATGCGATATCGTTCTAAGGAACATAAACTGCCTTTCCTAAAACAAACTCTAATAAAAACTAAACAGTTGAATCTCGATACAGTGGTTATTAAAGATTGTTTCTAAGGTTTCATTTGAAATGTCATCATGTATCCATTGGTCACGTATTGTTTCTATTTTTTCTTGTTGTGTGTGTTATTACTGAATTACATTATTAATATTAACTATTACTACCTGTACATATATTTGTACTCGGAATATCTCGTGGAATTACCAGCATTCTCTCAAACATTAGAATTTATACGTTTATATGGTGTTTGCCGTTACATTTGCACAACTGATATTAAACCTTGTTATTTAGAGTTTTTAAGAGTGATTTACCGAATACGTTATTGAGTTATCACCCATGTTATATTTTAATACGTTGGAGCAATTCGGGATTACCTCCCTCATTATAGAGGGTCCATTTATTGTATATAAGCATTGTTTGTCGTTTTCGTTACGTCATACACTGTGTTTGTTGTATGAATAAATAAACATTATCTTGGCTGTTACACTTTCAAGTATCATAAACACATCAAAGAACATTTAATACAAATTTCATAAATCATGTGCATCGTATGGTACACTTCGTCAAATTACAACGGGACGTTGTGAAGGTGTTGTTCCCAGACCACCCTTGTTATACGCAAACCATTCTTGATGGAAAATTAATGCTTCTCAAATTTTCATATCGTGGTGTATGACATTTGTGTCATACAAAACTAAATTCAAACTTTGTGTCTATGAATATAGCAAAAACAAAACAGCCGTGTACTATATTGTTGAAAAACAAAACCTGAAAGCTGCATCTTTTGTGACAAGAGCGTCGCTTATACATACATGTGATCACGTGATGGCACATACAATAGTCCGTCTAGGTTGTGTCAATCATCCAAATGTCAATAGCTTCGCCATTTGTCATACGTTCGTGTTAGATTCATCACTTAAAAACATTAAGTACCAAGTCTCATTCCATGTGACGTTCTTGAGGTCCTGATGTGTTAACCAAGCCACAAATCTTAGACTAATTATCATCTACAGAACTAACTGTACTAGTTGCTGGTTTATTTCTCTTGTAGACTTTTAGATTGGTGCTACTTAGAATTGATGTTTATTTATAGATCACACTCTTAATTCCATTTACTGAGCAGCAGTTAGTTGACATTTGTACATATATTTTCATATGAATGTTACGTCTACCGCACATGTGTAAGTGTTATTTCAAATCAATTTTGTATTAAGAATGTGACCAAGCCGGATACTTATGATATCCAGACACTAGAATGACATTGCAAATCATATAACATCGCGACAAAATACGAATCAGGAAAATATGAATCTTATGATGACTGAAACGTGACAATATTAGCCCACTGAATGCTTAGGTAAATGTTTATGATATGCCAGATTTGTATTCACAGTATGTATTAAACAGTTTTTAGCTTGCGATGAAAGGAGCTGTCATGAAACATGTACAGTGAATGGAGCATGTCATTGCAGTGAACAGATATGACAGTATCAGTGGTTTAGCATTTGCCATGGTGTTGTGAATCCTCCATCCTGTTCTAGATTATGTAGGACTCCGTAGAGTGCATTAAAATATTAAAACGTACATTGTGTCTCTTGTCATTTTTAAAAAAAAAATTTGCGTTGGGAAACTATTGAAACTATTTATTTACAGTTTCAAAACAGGAACACTATGTACGTCAGATGTACGTGTACATTCACATGACAACAACGAACTTTTGCACGGTTTTGTGAAACTAAAGCACTCCCTTTCTGTGGTGCAGCATCCGTATGGGGTGAAGGTATTGCACGACGTATCTTGCAACCAAAGAAGTAGACAGATTTGATTGTTTCGGTCCTCCTTTGCTGTGAAACACTGTGTTCGAGAAAATTCCATCTATCTGGCGGCTTCCTGTAAAGCATAGCGTGATCGACAGCAACATTCCACAGCGCCGACAGCTTCAGGATGCTCATGAACCACATCGTGGACCATCATTAGCCAACGTTTTGATCGTCAAAGTGGTGCTGGAAACCATTTCTAAATTGGACTGTACATGGAGTAACAGTTTCTATGTAAGGTGTGAGGATCAAGAGTAATGAACTTCCTCTTCGTGAAGCCTTGACTACTCTGTCAATACACTGCTTGAGTAGAGAAGACAGGAATATGACATAAAATGACACTAGAATCCTACATGGGTCCCACGACAATGTTGCACGTGGAGACAACTGAACTGAAAGGTTCCTTGGTTGTTTTCCAACGCAGTCAGCAATTTTCCAGGTGTATAGCGACGGACAATCAAATTACCAACAGCATTAGCGTAGATCTACACAATTTGGATACGATGACATGTGTCAGCCAAGTCAGCGAGTCTAAACGCCTGATAACATTTCGACTATTTCGACAGGATCCTAAAGTGCAAGACGCACAACCCTCTTACGACAAAGACCAATTCTAACCAGGATATATATGATCGTGTCTGTACAAGACAATACAATGATCGGTAGCATGTACATCAATCTATGCACTGGGAGTGACCTCAACTCAGAAGATCATGATTTACAAAGCCACTTACAGTTAGTTTACGATCATTAAGGAAGGATACGCCATGGATGTATTTTTCATTTCTTTGTCTTGTCGGTTAAAACACATATTCTTTCTGACTTCCCATTTACTTTTCCTTAAGAGTGTTAGGATTAAGAATTGTTAACTCCAATAGCCAACATCAAAAACTAAATAGAAGGGAAGTGGACATTGTGCATATTCTTTCGTACCTTTTAAACGACACTAAACCCATAGTCAAATATTAATAATCTTTAAACGTTGTTGGATAGTAAGTGGTTTGCAATATTGATTTTTACCGATAATGCCTTGAAACTGCACCAAAACCTGATAACATCTATATTTCATTCAGTACCATGTGCCCGGTATCGGAAATGCTGGAAGCTGAAAAATGATTCCAAATGAATGTTTGTATGTCAAACATGGGACAACATGCTTGAATAGGAGTATTGTGGTACGACTGGTTTCAAGAGGAACGAACAAAGGGAGACAATCCATAGATATTCGCCAAGGCACTTGATTAAATTGTGGATACGGGTTTTAAACATTGTGGCAAAAAAAGACATACGATTTGCATGCTTGTACATGTCAAGTCCCATTGGAGCTAATATTTTCCTCCGATCAGCGGATTCAGTTTCAACGGAAACATTGTAACAATCGCAACTCCCTGAGGAACATACAACTCTTCCTGTCACAAGGCGCACTGAGTTACTGTGGCTTTCCCTTCCTTACGTGGCACATTCACAGATGGGTGAAGTGTGACACACTATTTTGTCCACGTTAATTGCACGTTGCTGCAGCCGCGACTAGGTGTTTGCACGCACTGATGTGGTCACCATTTGTTCATTTACCAACAGATTCCTGGGTTCTTTTTTAAGTGATATTGTCAGTACTGGTTCCCCATCTCGACAGAGGGGTGTAGAGAAGTGACTGTGGGTTAAACGTTATTATTACAAGCATAAAGTGACTGACGTCTGTGTTTATATGTTTACAGTGTGAATCTATATGATTACATGTGTATTTGCGCGCGAGTGTGTATGTTGATACTCGTGACTGCGAACAATGTTATTCACATACCTGTGTCCCATTGAGACAAAGTGCATGTTCCTTCGGCGTGAAGGAAGAACGCTTTAACCACTAGGCTACCCCGACCGTCCCATCTGTTCAGAGAAATGTTGCATTTTCTGATCGATCCGTGCAGGTGCGATTCTTTCAAGTGAATCAGAATTTCAGCTTTGTAGACATCGATTTCAGTTAATATTCGTATACAGATGCATGGTTACATAGAAATAAAAATCAACACCAATTATAAATTGGAAATCTGTTTCATATGATCTGTTTCAGCCTGTAGTTTGACCCGTGAAGATCCGGCTCAGACAAATTATTAGGCTTTAGGATTAGCCATTAGTAAGATGCGATTAACAGGTTCGGGTGGTCACTTGGCTGACAAAATTTTATCCCAGTTGCGTAGATCGACGCTCATGCTGTTAATCACTGGCTTGTCTGGTAAAGACTCCATCGTTTACAGACCGCAGCCATATAACTGGCAAACTGCAGAGTGCGGCGTTAACAACAATCTATCAATAAAATTATTCAAAGTATGTGATAATGAGAATACTGGTAGATGCGTTCGTAAAATACATGAATACCCTCCAGTCACACGAGAACACGAGAATAACAAGGGCACATCCTCGAGGTGAGATAATTAAGTGAACATTCAAATACTGTTTCAACCTCTGGCGAACTGGGACGTATGATATGGCTCAATGGCATAGGTACCAAAGGCGTTCACGAGTTATGTCTCTTCAGTGTTCCTTCTGTCATGACATACATACATACATACATACATACATACATACATACATACATACATACATACATACATACATACATACATACATACATACATACATACATACATACATACATACATACATACATACATACATTGTTACGACTGTGTATTTTCTGTATACTTTGTTGTTAATTAAGTAATAATTATAATGGATCACATTTCGTATAAGAGATAATCGGCATTTTTAGGATTTCGGCAGCAGGCTTGTCCGGGAATTATCTGCCCTTGACTTCCTGTTTGTTTACTTCTTTGAGACATTGTTTCGAGGGCATTTTACAGTGTTTGCGATGGCAGAAGGTGCTCGTACTTTCGAGAAATGACTGATAGCACATATAAAGGCTAGTTGCCGTACTGTGAGAGCCACAGGGACACACATTCACATTCATTCGCTGGAGTTCATCATTCTGCCTCTGCCAACGCTTCATCTCCATAGCCGCCGTCAGACCGCTCACTGTGTTACATTCTGCACGACTATTTCACTAAGACTTTAGTGAGTTTGCTTAACTATATATTTTGTGACCCACTGCCTTAGATTTTGTCGCATTTGTATTGTATTTGAAATATGTATTGTGAAATTGACTTGTGACTTTGTATAACTTGCTCTCTCGTTGCTAAATGATATAATATCTGAATATTTTAAACTTGTCTTTGCTCTGTTTTGCTGGTTCAAAGGGGATTTCTTACACTGTTTATCATGGTAAATTCTTACATACTATTCCACCTCTCATTTCCTTTCTGTTTCCGTCACAGAAATTGGTGGTGCCAAGTCAAATGATCTGCACGTTATTCTAGGACCCGTTTCAAGTCTCCACCCTCTCAGACGCCCATTGCATGAGGATTGCAACAAAATGATTGAAATATCAAAAGATTTACAAATCTGACGCTACACGTTTTCCGATTCTCGCAGCTGCAGTAGGATATTAATTTCTTTTCTCCAAATCGACGATGTGTAGTCTCTTTAATGCAGTCCTCTATATTGTCGTAGCATACTTAGACATAAGAAGAAATTCGAGATTCTCTCTGACATTACCAAGGATTCTTAAATGACTGGTAGACTAAAATTTGATTTGGAGCAGTATACACGGATAGGTCTTGAGGCAGGGAAAGCATTAGCCATATTTAGAAGAGTCGGTTATGTTAATTTAAAAGCACATGTTTTAGGTAATTTAAGTGGTCTGTAGACAGGGTGTTCGCCAACGCAGCAACTGTCTGCTATACACTAGCACATCGTTTTGTTTCGGTTCACTTGAGTCAACAAGATGTGGTCAAAGTCAGTATACTGTATGACCACCATTGCCAGCAATTACTGCTCGGCATCGTCTTTGTACAGGCTGGAAAGCTGCTCTTGCGGAATTCGTCCCCATATTCCCTGCCATGCGATGGCCAGTTGTGCAAAAACACTGTGACTCTAACGTACGATTGAGTTCATCATATAGGTGTTCTATTCGGTTTACATCTCGTGATAACAAAACAATGGCGTTAGGGTTGGCAAGGTCGCTGTATGTGAAGTAGCATTGGCATACTGGAACAACTCCCTCTATCGGCCCATAATCGGGAGCAGGTGACCTACATGGACTTCGTCAACGTCCCGTGAACCACCAATTAATGAGATCCTGGTGGGCTGGTTATCTCATCCAACACCATGACAATCGCTCAACCGAATCTGCCGACTTGTCCAATGTACTTAGGGCCAAACGTTTCTCCAACGGTGAACATTCTGCTTCATCTAGTCGATGGAGAAGAAATATTCATTCACCACTGAACCAGACTCCAGTTCCAAAAGCTATTTACATTTCGTTACGTAACTCATATTTTCCAGCACAATATGATTACCTTCATTTTGCCATAACCGCGTTAATTAATTTTTAAAGAATGTACAGTGTGTTTGAAAATCAGTGACATAATGTGATTATATACGTCTGAATTACTTCACTAATTCACTAATCACAATGAGGACTTTACTGAAGTCATTGTCCGAAAAGGAATTAAGAAAACCTGATTAATAAATCCCTTGGTAGCAGAATTCTGATCCTCGGACCCAAAATCAAAATCTACGTGATTTATTAAAAAGAAGGAAAAAAGAAGAAACGTGCTACGAATGCTTCCAAGCAAGTGAGCACGAAAACCTTTCCTCATGAAATAGTTGAAACTCGGGGGTGTTTCCACTGTACCGTTACTGTGTGATAAACTTGTCATGTTCATTCAAATCATTATGATTTTGATCCTTGTTACATATTACATCAGAGCTGTGTACATTTTTGTTATACACGTTTGTGCAGTTCCGTGAGCTTTCTGAAACCGGAACTGTCACTAGTGGTTATGGAGTAGTGCTGACCCACTGACCCAACTAAAGCCAGCAGGATTTCCGGTTTATAATTTCTTGGATATTGTTTATTAAACCGAAACCGGATAAACTTGATTGTTATCGATCCTTCCGGACTTGGGACGTCAGACTGGATATAACTGAGTTACCGAGTACCCCTGTTTACAGTTGCATGTGTTGTTACCACTATGACAAGCGGTGTCAAGGAAATAACTGTGACTCAATATGAGTCATATTTTGATTTGGACCCACAATCAAATGGCGCCCTGATATAACTGATATAGTGTCAGGACAGTCATTCAGTAAAACCAGAAAACAAGAACAAACCATTAAGCAACAAAACGTTAAGAGAATAGATTTATTCATTTTATACACTGAATTGACAAAAGACAGCACAGAATACCGACATGCCCTTGTTAAATATCACTGATCTTGTCCTTCCTCTTTTTGTCGCTTCACATAAAACGTTTGATGTGAGTGTAGCTTAATATCTGGCGTCAGTATTGAGAGACTCACGTGCAAAAGAAACGTCCCCGTGCATGTTATTCTCTCTCAAACAACAGTGACAAACATGGTTCAAGTTTGATATCAATTAAAAACCCTAATTTTACAATTCGGTAGGCTATCATAGAGATCATGTTTTAGCTTAGTTTACAAACGACGGTTGATTGCAAGGGTTTGGGGCACATGCCAACACGCACATCGCAACATAAATAGTTCCAAAAGACAGGAAAGTCTCTCGTAACGCTTGTGACCACCTCCGGCGTTAAAGCATGCCTTGCCACGACGCCCCACAGAGTGGAAAAGTCGTCTGATCACATGATGTCGCTCCTGTAGTCATTGTCCCTGCAGGACCTTTGGTCTTCAGCGCCTTGGCTTGTCTGCTGTCCTGCTAGTTTGTCTCATAGGTGTGACCAATCTTCCAACTGTCCGTTTTGCGAAGCCTATGATTCTTGCAACATGAGAGCTGGTGACTCCCACCTTCAGCATACCAACTGCTCGTTCTCTTTGCCCTGATGTTAATCGAGGCATGTTTTGTTGGTCATACAGGTGTAAGTGATGACAGGGAACAGTTCAGATTGCATACGGGCACCTTTTGGTGCTCAAAGTCATTTTTACCGCTGAATACATTTAGCAGGTGTTTTTCCTTCACAGATAATGTTAATGTGTGTTTGGGATATATAGCCACTTAGACCACAATTGTAATAATTCTTATTTGGGGGTTCTTTTGCACGTGAGTGTATAGGCCTGCTCCAGAGAATCCAAGACCAAGGACTAGTCATACACAACAGTCATTTCTTACAGACCAGGTCCGAGACTAATTTTACAGCATTGCCCAACTGATGGCATTTGTTCCAAGAATAATTCATTATGGATCAATGGATAAGGGATGAATAAGGCTAGTAATGTTACAGTTCTTTTGGGTTCAGGTGAGAAAGGTGAATGATTAAATAACTCGAAAAAGAGATAGGTGCACAACATAAACGACATGGTCCTGAAACAACTCTAACCAACACGATCTGAAATCTGGTGCTTTATGATCACTCACAGAAAACTATCATTTAACATTTTTCGATTTTCACACTTCACACCGACGTGTGACAAACGGCTGGTGGAACTGACCGCGACTAGTATGATACTGTGCTGAGATGCACCTGATACGCGAACCGGCGTTTGTCACCCTTCGTTGGGAAGAGTGAAACATTTGAACTCAGGCAGACTGTACACACAAATGGGTGCGAGATGGGGACAGTTTACTTTCAACAGTGTTGTATCACAGCGTGTCAGCGTCTTAGGTAACTCGTATGTAAAGCCCGGGAGCAGGGGTATGCTGCTGACAATCTAACAAACATGTTCGGACTGAACTGTGTATCGACCCATAACTAGTGGTTTCTGACTATCCCAGCTGACGCAACTCCGAATGGTGCTGCCCCGCATCAGATCCCAAAATCGCGACCACATGTTGAGCGTTGTTATAATTTGTTCTTCAGTACTAACGATACTTTCATAAATTTTTAACAAAACTTTTTTTTCTCTTGAAAGCCCATCATTCTTATATTGGACAAATATTCTTCGACTATAGTCCGATTCATCTGAACCCAGCCTGGCTCATTAAAACCCGTGAATTACATTTCTCTCTAAGAAGCAGAGCAGTAAATTGTACACACCGTTTCTCTAATCCCTACCAGGGAATCTTACGGCCACATGATATATTGTTTTTGGATGTTATATTAGAGTCACTTGTTTTCTACATTCAAGAGCACTGTGGTGAAACACAACAAAGATTCACCCATTTCACAAATCCACCAAACAAACAAGTAACCAGATTTTGTCAACCAATACAGTCGTTCAACAATTCACTTACACCTATAGGATGCATACGTGTGAAATTTGCAATGGCTGCCCAAAAGCACGTGACTGTTTCTACATAGTTGTAGTAGCATTCGTAAACTTAACTAAACTGTTTCACTAGAATCAGCTTCTATTGCTCACATTTGTGTATACACGACCACTTTCTAGTACGACTGATAGGCGTGCATTCCCAATTTTCAACCAAGCATCATTGAAAATTGTATCTCACAGACGTTTGTTGATAACGTATACAGTTTGCCGCTGTCATCCTCGATGTCGCAAGTGGATTTAGCACAGTGACCAGATCAGCTGACGTCTTATCAGGTAACCAAGAACAACAACTGTTTCGTTTTGTACAAATATCCCTTCAGATCCAGGCTGTAGAAGTGACATTGCAGAGCTGATGATGTTCAGTCGATGAACTGTCTTTATATAAATGACAATGCGTTGTATAGTTCTCGATATATATTTCTCTAATCAACGCTACAGCACTGCTGTCTTCTTTAATGCCTTCAATGGCTGCAAGTGTGAAGAAAATTCTAATCCGTGAGAAAACTGATGTCCGTTGACTTTACCTTTTTGAATTGCGTCATATGGCTCCGTGTTTCACTTGCACAGTTGCTTTGTCTTTGTGTGTGTTCTTGTGATAGATGTCATCGATAGGCCTGCACACGCTCACCTTTCACACGACAATTATTTCACATTGAGTCACGAAGCCAAGCTCATGACACAGTCGCAGTCACGCTGTTAGATCAGCTTTGATTAGGATGTAGAAATTGTTGTCGTGTACATGCAGCATCATGCACAACTCACACGACACCTACATCATCTATCCACCAAATGGATTCATACATTGTGTCTGCATGATCACGACCGCGAAATATTTCAGATCAACATGTGAACATCCATACAAAAGAAAAATCGTCTTTGTTTGATACAGGCTGCAACAGCAGAATCCCTTCCAGCCTGAAAACATGGACAATCTTCCCCAAAACAAAACCATTCAATAACTGAAACAATACAATTAATAGGGGGGAAATGACTAAGGTGTAGAAAACAAATTTGAAAATGAAAACATTAAATTAATCATCTATATTTGAATATAATTTAACAATAATTGATAAAGGAACTAATTAGATACCAGCAGCGAAGAACACACGGAAACCTTTGATGTATAAGAATCCAACAGTAGAATTCAACAGCAAGACTTCTGGTCAGAATATTGTGTTCTGAAACAAGTGTTCATTGTAATGTATTTTTGGGATGCGTCAAGGCAAACGCCTCATCACACTGTGCTTCTTCTCCAACGTGGATATGTGAGATCACGCATCTCTAGCCACCCATCTAGTTTTGGATATGAACCAACCCTTCTTTGTCAAACGAAACTGTTAGTCTTTGTAACGACAGCGACGGGACCAACATCTCTAGGAATACTGTGCAGCGTTGCTGCTCGATAACACTTGCCATTCTCATAGAAACAATGGAATCGTTTTCTGTCACAGGAACTCGGCTCCGAGTCATGTTTACTTAACACTTCCTTGTCTTTGTCTTTGGGTTTGCTCTTGTTTTTTATTTTGTTTTTCTGGTCACAGTTGCCGTTATTTTTGTGTCGTGCACTGGATGAAGAAGCGTGCCAGTATATCCTTTGGAATTTCCTGGAGTTGGTTCTCAATTTGTGCCGTATCCACATCTTTCTCAGTTCAGACTGTACCTGAGACAGAAAAAAGTAACAGGTTAAAATACATTAGAGAATGTGTTTGTTTAGATTATTGTCTGTATCTTGAACTTTACAACGCGTACGAATGCCTTTTCCTGACGGATTTGCGACAGGTGCCATATTCCGCAAACACAAGGTGCCACTTGACTATGATTTATACCCGTTGCTGATTTGGTCTTGTTTCTATGTTTCGTTGATATAGATTTCCCTTTCTCAATGAGGCGTTTACTGATCATGAGTACCCGATGACATCTCGTCCGCCCCGGCCACAACCATAAATCAAGAACAGATACCAGTGGACTCTGCGACTGACATGTATCCATGATGTTTGTGATTCAAAGCTGTAAATATACATTACCTGTACCGTGTCTATTAAATTTGATAACGTTGGACGATATCCTTACCTCCCCATTACAGAAACAGAAGAGGCAGGCAACGAAAAACCCCTGAAGAGGAATAAATTTTGCATTAAGTTTTGTATCATCGCAAACACACACAGACATGCGCGCGCATACACGATCGATATCCAGTGACCATGGAAAACATACCAGCGCTTATCTGCATGGGAATGTGCCAACCATAAAAATAACATAACATGTGAAAAACCGAAAAACACAGCTGTCAGGGCCCAAATGTGTGAAAGTTAGCATCCAGTAATTACGATGGGTAAAGGTAGGTAACAGTGATATGACTGTAAATATTTACCTGGAATGAATTGAAGAAAAGCTCGTAGTATAGTCTAACTAACTCTGTCGTGGGGTTGATGTACGCTCCGTCGGGAACGAAAACGAATATGATGTAATGGACGCCGAAGAGCGGTATCAGCACCAGGGTGGATTTGGCCAACCTCCTGAAAAGAGCGTTATATATGATGGGATAGTTATTTTATATAAGAGTTCTTCGTAAAGTTTAAATTAAACTCTATCACTCATCTGGTGATGCTGTATAGTCAGCCTGTGATTCAGCCTCTCGCCACCTAAATAACGTTATGTTCGCGCTTTAAAATAAACGGGTTCTTATCATTCTCTTGAGTATTCCGTATGGCCAGCTTGTCTGGTATGCAAAGTTATGATATATGTGTGTGTGTGTCTCTCAACTAATCCCGTAGCTGTGGGAATGTATGTGGTGATGATATAAGAAAACTGTTACTCGATCTGTGGCACCCGCCGTGTTATTGTTAGAACGTTCTTTAAAGCAGCGTAAGACTATACTCACGCACTATAATCGGCAAGACCCTTTTTCAACTATATTTTTATAAAGATTTCTCATTCAAACCGACTCCATCTACTTTTCAACGTTGTTACCCCAAGTTATCTAAATACTATCTTAAATCCAACACATTAAGTCCCACAATTGCACAGATAGTAACAATAATAGTAATCATATATCGTGGAATGGTGCCAGACCAGTCACATTTGCCCCCCACATGAACTCTATCGTTGCCCGACAGCGACGCCCGGTGTGGACTAGGACTGTAACGGTAACGATGTACCTATAGATGGATTGCAATTGCTGAGTCACCGATTGCAATTAATCGATGGCATAAACGAAAACTATCGATGAATCGATAGTATGTGTGACTATGTAACTCACTTCCGATGACAAATGCGCAGCGCAGAATACAGGAAGTACAAAATTGTTTCTCTTTGACGTGGAGTTATCCGCCCCTGTTACCTCTAAAAATTTGATCTGACTTTCAATTTTTGCCAATTCACAAAAGCCCTGAAACCACTTCAGTCTGTTTCTTTCTTTCATATAAACTACAAATTCGTATAGGAAATGACTTCAAATGAAGTAATTAAAGGAAAACATGCTTCCCCTGAATAGTGTGAAGTACATGTATATGATAAAATGCGCTGGGCGGAGCGCTGATTTCCAAAAGCTGTAAACAAGCCGTGACCAGATTGACTGGATCAAAGTGAGTTCACTCTTAAAGTACTGACGTGGGTTTACTGCATGTCTTAGTCATACACAGTATGTACGCTATGTCTTACACTTTATTGTGTATTATGTACGCTATGTCTTACACTTTATTGTGTATTATGTACACTATGTCTTACACTGTATTGCGTATTATGTACACTATGTCTTACACTGTATTGCGTATTATGTACACTATGTCTTACACTGTATTGTGTATTATGTACACTATGTCTTACACTGTTACTCTTGAGTATATATATATACTTAAGGATACTCACCTATACCGATATTTTCTCGCCCTAGGCGTACTGTTCCTTGTCACCTGCAGCTTGGTAAACAAAACCCGCACCACGTTCACGAAAAATACAAAGCAACCCTGGCAAAAGAATAAAATACATGTAATGTTAGTAGATTATTTGCGTTTTCAACCCGACTATATGTTCCGCGACATCAGAAACAGTTTAACTGTATGACAGTGTAATGTATGTTATATTGACCTTACGCTTTCTTAGTAAAGTACAGATTCAAGTACTTTTGTTGGGTCGAGTCCCATCCGGGATTCAAACACCGGCCATCAGTCAGAGACCTAATCGCTAGCATCTAAATTCAGAGCACGTTAGGCGTCGCCCAAATACAATATGTTACATTTGACCACTTTCTAAATGGCATCGTGTATGCATGACAATGATTTGAAAATAATCGACTGAACCAGACAATCCAGTGACTCACATCATCAGAAAAACGGACAGGGAAATGGATATCAAATGGAAATCAGCCAGTTCACTGAGTCTGACAATCTGACCTGTGTAGATTGTCTCAAAACAATAAAAGTTCCAAAGATTGGTTGACTGCTTTCACACCCTTGCCATTCTTGAAAAAGACAGTTTAATTTTACAAAACCGGCCAAATCAGAGGATGCGCCGTAATATCATTGTCAGTTGCATGGTGTATGTACATCCGACACACGTTTAACAATACGTGGAGGTCGAATCTTTACATATTCATTTGTTAGCGTATGAAGCATTAGTCCTAAGAAAGAATAAATCTTCACATTTGAAGAAGGATACAGACCCTTTGTGACATACTGGAAATATGTTAAATGTTAAAGTTTAGGGGATGTTTGAAATCAGTGATACGGTTAATGCTTCCTAAAACACGTAGTATGCACTTCGGAACTGATCATATATACACATTCAAGCATATTTGGCAAAACATGTAATGTAAAAATGTAAATTATGTCCTTACTTTCATCATTAGAAAACGTTTTCTCATAAGTTTACTTTCATTTCTTTTCACATATTCTTACCTCGCGTATGGATTACAATTTTATGTATGTTAGATCAAAATGAAAGGTACATACTTGACCATGACTCTTCCCTCACAAATGAGGCAAAACCATGAAATGATTTAACTGAACCAAATCGTCAGTCATCAACATTACATCCTTCAAACGTGTACACTCGACAAGAGGAAGCAGGTTAACGGCAACCACAACTTCAGGAGCCGAGTTGTGTTTTTAAACCGATACAGGATCTGTTGCTATATCAGCAGTGTCATCGCAATATTTGCTTTCTCATGATGAAAGTTTCAGAGTCGGGTTTGAAGCAACAAAAGAGTGGCACGTCGTCGCAAATCTAACACCAAACACATCGAATTTGTACACGTAAGTCTAGTGTACTTACCACGAGTATAGCGACTATAGGACCCTTCATGATCCAGAAGTATCCCGGAGTAGGGTTAGTGTTCCAACAACTGAAGAAAGCCAAGAAGATGAAATCATGTTATTAGCAAGTAAGGTCACCTGACATTTGTTTCGCCTTAACCTGACCCTGAAATCTGCCAGAACCTTGTAACACATCAGTTTGCATGTTTCGACTGACTATAAAGCGCAGTAAAACTGAGCCATGTCCAGTACGCCTTCCTCATGGACATCCGTGCATTTCCAAATCATGAACGTCTGTTTACCATTGTTGTCGTTCAGAATGACATGAATATACTATATATATGTATGTGTGTGTATGTGTGTGTGCCTCTCTCTCTCTCGGTTTGTTTTACAAGATGGACAAGTCTATATTTATTTGTTTTACAAGATGGACAAGTCTTTTCTGATTATGAAATTGCTTATTGCAAATTGCTTGTACTAATGTCCACACTTTTATTGCATTATCTAGTGGTGGACTCATGTACCATAGAGGGTCAGCTGGATTGCTACAGATAGGTAAAATCATCAGCTGAAATTTTATTACTCCATGCAATGATACGGAGAGGAATGTCACCTTGACCTTTCATGACTCTAACGGTATTTATACGCGGTCTGCAAAATGGTTTCGTTTCTGGAAATCCGGCTCACATTACATGGCAGAGTGTTACTTCCTGCAGGTTTGTCATAGATGCACAGATTTGTAGCAGAAAATATGCAAATAATTCCGATTTATGCGCAGGACACATTGGTGTTTTCGCATTTTTCATAAATGATTAGAATGATTCTCAGCATCCTTTGTGAAGGACATCGTTTTCCGATCACCCCTTGCTGGTCTCGAAGTGCTTGTAAATTGATCCTCAGGTGAAATCCTTGAAAACCATGGTAACCTTTCACGGGCGGGAGAACCCTACATACAATCAGGAGACACATCTTTAACCACACACAATCCGGATGCTTCAAATAAAGTTCAGACATATAAAATATGCCCGAGTCGATATGACAGTAGTGTTGTTTTGCTACTTAAAGTATAAACATATACAAGAAACTCGATTGATGTCGTCGGGAGTGTCATGTCAAAGGTCCTCAAGTCTCAAGGAGATTGGCTGCATGTGTGTGACAGCGGCCCGCCGCCGTACCTGTCCGACGGCTAGCGATGAATAGAGGTTAAACCCCTTAGTTTGACATTTATTACCATTCTGACTCGTTTAAGTGACAGTCGTGTAATGGTTCACACCGTCACAGAACAGTCCAGTTGCGTAACAGATAGGTGTGCAAGGCCATTTCCATATACAAGTAGTTCAAAGTTCTGTCCTTGTAGTCAGAAGTATATCAATATTACATCCCTGCAAATGTGGCAACATTTAGTTAAAGTTAGGATCCCCTTTACCAGTTTTGGTCTATAGTCCTTTGGCAAAATAAAATCACTTTTCCTATTTCATATTGATGTCAAAGTGCATCGTAAATGAAACTCAAATGCATGAAAGTGTATAATTATACAAGGCACATTTTCAAGCCATATTATATTTTGGGCTACGGTTAACTTTATTTATTCAAACAGTACCAAAGCTTCGACACTGTAGTTCGAATCTCAATAATTGATACAAAGGGCAATAATTGGCACATTACTGAAAACCCGTGTACATTAATTATTTTTTCAAAAAGCTTAATATTAGGAATATAGAAATGTATGCATCCATACTGCTTTGAGAAAGAATAAATATATACACATCATGAATAATAGAAGTAAAGTGCAGTTTTGGATTTCGATGATAACGTTGGCATTTATCTTGTGATTGTGATTCACGGTATTCGCTTTGGCTAACTAGTGAAGTCGTGCCAAGGATCCAAGCTATTTAATTTGTGTCTGTCTCGACTTAAGCACTTTCCGCTTAACATTTTATCCCACTCCAGAGCATCATATCGGTTTACAAGGCAAATATCGCCATTACTTACAACTTATTTTCAAGACTGGCCCGGACGGCAACCCATGGAATGACGAAAACCAACGGCCCTCCTGAAAAAAAAAGATATTATTAACAAACATGTTCCGTTTCCAATGTACTTTTATTTATCAAACATAGCAGCGCACGTGTCCAGGATGGTCATGGACCTCTTAGCCTCATTTACCAAAGCGCGGGGAAGGGTACAATTCCTGTGTTTTCTAATGGTGAAATACGGG